>NC_048308.1:32527147-32587147 GCF_013100865.1 Trachemys scripta elegans | reverse complement strand
ACTGGGGATTTGTGGTTGGGATTCAGCAGGTCTGTGGATCCACCATCTTTTCTCTCATCTTGGAGGCTACTCCAGTCCTCAGCCTGTATTATCAGCTTGAGAGTGGCATTAGGAAGGGGGGGAGGGTTTCCTTCCAACTAGGGGATCACCAGTGTATAGTTCAGCTATTCAGTCTGAGCTGTGTAGAGGATTTAGTGCATAGTCTGTTACTTATATAACAGCACAGCTCTAGACATTTTTTAAATTTGTTACCCAGACTTATAGGATATGTTTTGTGCTCACATCTGTATTTAAAGGTATCTCAGGTGATTTATATGTTACTTTCTCCATCTCCACATGTGTTAAAAATACAGTGTCTCTGATCTAATATACAGGACTCTCTCATATAAACATACAAACTGGAGACGGACAAGATATTTTAGGTCACATTGTCCATCCCACTCAGTCGCTGAATTGTTCTCTACAAAATATTCTAGAATTTTTTGTCCACTCTAGTTATGACTTCGAGGATTCCAGCACTTTACCTGGGAAGGAGTATTGCAGAAGAGGACCTGGGATTATAGTGGATTACAAACTAAATATGGATCAGCAATATAATAGTGTTGCAAAAAAAGTGAATATCATTCTGGGATGCATTAGCAGAAGTCTTGTAAGCAAGATACAAGAGGTAATTCTTTCACTCTATTCAGCACTGATAAAGCCTCAGCTGGAGTATTGTGTCCAGTTCTGGGCACCAGATCTTCAGGAAAGATGTGAACAAATTGGAGAAAGTCCAGAGGAGAGCGACAAAAATGATTAGAGGATAAGAAAACATGATGCATGAGGAATGATTGAAAAAACTTTAATCTGGAGAAGAGAAGACTGAGGTGGGACAGGATAACAGTCTTCAAGTATGTAAAAGATTGTTATAAAGAGGAGCATGATAAATTGTTCTCCTTAATCACCGAGGACAAGACAAGATATAATGGGCTTATATTGCAGCAAGGCAGATTTAGGTTAGATGTTAGGAAAAACTTCCTAATTGTAAGAGTAGTTAAGCACTGGAACAGATTACTTAGAGATGTTTCGGAATCTCTGTCATTGGAGGATTTTAAGAACAGGTTAGACAAATACCTGTCAGGGATGGTCTGGATAATACTTAGTCCTGCTTCAGTGCAGAGGACTGGACTAGATGGCCTACCACGAGCCCTTCAAGTCCTACATTTCTATGATTCTGTAAATCTTTTCTGATATCCAACTGAAATTATCCTTTTTTCAATTGATCATGCAATCACCCAATAAACACACACAGATGTCTATGCGTGAACTCATATGCATGCAAACAACAATGAGTTTTGCAGTTGCACTGGGTGGGTTCACACATATTTGGTGCTGATGCACTCATTTCCACTATGGTTGAAGGTTTCACTTGGAGACTTGATAGATAAAATGTTCTTTTCTTTTATCATTAACTGACCACTGAAGCAGCTTTGATTCTCGTGTTTCTCTTTGTGTGGAGCTGCCACTGGGAAATTCTATGTCCTGTGTTATACATGAGGTCAGACTAGATCAGTGGTTCTCAACCTTTCCAGACTACTGTACCCCTTTTAGGAGTCTGATTTGTCTTACGTACCCCCAAGGTACATCTCATTAAAAAACTACTTGCTTACAAAATCAGACAAAAATACAGTCACAGTACACTATTACTGAAAAATTGCTTACTTTCTCATTTTTACCATATAATTATAAAATAAATCAATTGGAATATAAAAATTGTACTTAAATTTCAGTGTATAGTATATAGAGCAGTATAAACAAGTCATTGTCTGTATGCAATTTTAGTTTGAACTGACTTCACTAGTGCTTTTTTATGTAGCCTGTTGTAAAACTAGGCAGTTATCTAGATGAGTTAATGTACCCCATGAAAGGCCTCTGCGTACCCCCCAGGGGTATGCGTACTCCTGGTTGAGAAACAGTGGACTAAACTCACACAGATACAGACAGACATAATCTTCCTCTCCAAGTGCAAACAGATGGACATCATATCAAATGGACTGAAGTAAAAAATCCATTGCAATCGACATACTACACTGACTATGGTGAGAGATTGTGCCACACACTCTCAAAGAAACTGAGGAACCACCTGATCAGGATCCTGTACAGCAAACAGGAGAAGGTCAAGAATGAGCTCTCAGAACTGGAGACTCTCATACAAAACCAACCTTCTACACAAACGTCCATGTGGCTGGACTTTACAAAAACGAGACAAGCCATTTACAATGCACACTTTACTTCTCTACAGAGGAAAAAGGACAGTAAATGATCTAAATTCCTACATGCCACAGGAGGCTACAACAGTGGTAACCTTAACTCACCCAACAATATTGTAATCTATCCAACCTCACACAGCCTGTCAGAAGAGTCTGTCTTCTTTCGGGGACTCTCTGCCCCCTCCCCACTTCCATGAACATGATACAGTTCTGTGATGATCTGGAAGCCTACTTTCGCCGTCTCTGACTCAAGGAATATTTTCAACACATCATTGAACAGCACACTGACCCATAGGAACCCTCCTACCAACACTACAAGAAGAAGAATTCTGCGTGGACTCCTCCTGATGGTCGAAATGACAGACTGGACTTCTACATAGAGTGCTTTCGCAGACGTGCACAGGCTGAAATTGTGAACAAACAGCATCACTTGCCCCATAACCTCAGCCATAAAGAACGCAACGCTATCGACAGCCTCAGAAACAACTCTGACATTATAATCAAAGGGGCTGACAAAGGAGGTGCTGTAGTCATCATGAACGGGTCGGATTATGAACAGGAGGCTGCCAGGCAACTCTCCAACCCCACATTCTACAGGCCACTATCCTCCGATCCCACTGAGGGGTACCAAAAGAAACTACACCATCTGCTCAAGAAACTCCCTGCTATAGCACAGGAACAAATCTACACAGACACAGCCCTAGAGCCCCGACCAGGGGTATTGTATCTGCTACCCAAGATCCATAAACCTGGAAATCCTGGACGCCACATCATCTCAGGCATTAACACTCTTACAGCAGGATTATCTGGCTATTTGGACTCTCTCCTCAGTCCCTATGCTACCAGCACTCCTAGCTATCTTTGAGACACCACCGACTTCCTGAGGAAACTACAAGTATTGGTGATCTTCCTGAAAACACCATCCTGGCCACCATGGATGTAGAAGCTCTTTACATCAATATTCCACATGAGGATAGACTACAAGCTGTCAGGAACAGCATCCCTGATGAGGCCATGGCAACCTGGTGGCTGAACTTTGTGACTTTGTCCTCACCCACAACCATTTCAGATTTGGGGACAACTTATACCTTCAAGTCAGCGGCACTGCTATGGGTACCTGAATCCCCCCACAGTATGCCAACATTTTTATGGCTGACTTAGAACAATACTTCCTCAGCTCTCGTCCCCTAGCGCTCCTCCTCTATTTGCGCTACATTGATGACATCTTCATCATATGGACCCATGGGAAGGAGGCCATTGAAGAATTCCACCTGGATTTCAATAATTTTCACCACACCATCAACCTCAGCCTGGATCAGTCCACACAAGAGATCCACTTCCTGGACACTACAGTGCAAATAAGTGATGGTCACATAAACACTACCCTACACTGGAAACCTACCGACCGCTATACTTACCTACATGCCTCCAGTTTCCATCCAGGACACATCACATGATCCATTGTCTACAGCCAAGCCCTAAGATACAACCACATTTGCTCCAATCCCTCAGACAGAGACGAACACTACAAGATCTTTATCAAGCATTCTTAAAACTACAATACACACCTGGGGAAGTGAGGAAACAGATTGACAGAGCGAGATGGGTACTCAGAAGTCACCTACTACAGGACAGGCCCAACAAGGAAAATAACAGAACACCACTGGCCATCATGTACATCCTCTAGCTAAAACGTTTCCAATACATCATCAACAATTTACAACCTATCCTGGAAAACAATCCCTCACTCTCACAGACCTTGGGAGGTAGGCCAGTCCTGGCTTGCAGACAGCCCCCCAACCTGAAGCAAATACTCACCAGCAACTACACACTATACCACAGAAACACTAACACAGGAACCTATCCCTGTAACAAACCCCATTGCCTACTCTGTCCCCATATCTACTCGAGCGACACCATCACATGACCCAACCACATCAGTCACACCATCAGGGACTCATTCACCTGCACATCTACTAATGTGATATATGCCAGCAATGCCCCTCTTCCATGTACACTGGCCAAAACGGACAGTCTCTACATAAAAGAATAAATGGATGCAAATCAGACATCAGGAATGGTAACATAGAAAAGCCAATAGGAGAATACTTCAATCATCCCTGGACATTCAATAACCGATTTAAAAGTAGCCATCCTGCAACAAAAAAATCTTCAAAAACAGACTTCAAAGAGAAATTGCAGAGCTACAATTCATTTGCAAACTTAACACCGTTAATTTGGGCTTGAATAGGGGCTGGGAGTGGCTGGCTCACTTCAAAAGCAATTTTCCCTCTCTTGGCATTGACACCTCCTCATCAATTATTGGGAGTGGACCACATCCACCCTAACTGAATTGGCCTTGTCAACACTGGTTCTTCACTTGTAAGGTAACTCCCTTCTCTTCATGTGCTAGTATATTTATGCCTGTATCTGTAATTTTCACTCCATGCATCTGAAAAAGTGGTTGTTTTTTTTTTACCAACAAAAGCTTATGCCCAAATAAATCTGTTAGTCTTTAAGGTGCCACCAGATTCCTCATCGTTTTAGTGGACTAGATGATCACAATGGTCCCTTCTGGCTTTGAAATCTATGAATTGAAGTCAATGGGGTTCTGACTGTGGAACTATTACAGAATGAGGCTATTAACATGTAAACATTAAATAAATCATAGCATACTAATAAGCATAAACTGACTTCTTTTGTTGCAGTGAACATTAAGATTTATTGGCCCATGAGATAAATACTGACTAACAGGTTAACATTTTACATTAGAAATTTTAAATACTTTCAGTACTCTTTAACAAATTGTCTTATTTATAGCAAAGCTGAGCCCAAACTAAAACCCAAGACACCAACATCCCAAACTCTGAGTAAGTTCAAATATAGATCTGAACTTTGTGACTGGTCCTTCTTTATACGATGGGCTGAGCCACAACACTGGATCCAAATAACCCCAACCTTTGGGAAAGTTTGGATCTGCATCCGGAATTTGTGGCTGGATCAATCTTTAATTTATAGAGAACTGACGCATATAGTCTGATTTCACAGTTCAATGCTTGATTTTATAGATATAGCAATAGTTGGTACATATCATTTAGAAATTGATAAATTTATGCATTTGAATTTACACGAACAGGCCAACCCAGGGAAGTGATTCCATCATGAAGAATTATTTTCTGGCTTTCATTATATTTCAGGCAGAGGCGACTTTCATGGTATGCCCCAATAGAGTTCCTGGCATATGATATGGCATACCCGTTTACCAGTGAGGAAGACACTGTGAAAGACACGTACCAACATCAACCATTTTTATCTGTCACCAGTGTAGGGAAATGTATTTCCCTGTAATGAAGATGAATACAGAAGGGTGACAGCTGACCTAGACATTTTGCAGTTTGGGAATGCCTCATCAGACATAAGGCCATGTCTGAGAAAAAAGAGATGTGGCTGAAGTTCCCTTGCACCCTGGCAAACCTTGGCTAGAATGTCACTATTAGGGCTTTTGCAGCCAGTGCAACTTAGGCTTGGTCTACACTACCCCCCTAATTCGAACTAAGGTACGCAACTTCAGCTACGTGAATAACGTAGCTGAAGTTCGAAGTACCTTAGTTCGAATTAGTTCGAACTTACCTTGGTCCACACGCGGCAGGCAGGCTCCCCCGTCGACTCCGCGGTACTCCTCTCGGCGAGCTGGAGTACCGCAGTCGACGGCGAGCACTTCCGGGTTCGACTTATCACGTCCAGACTAGACGCGATAAGTCGAACCCAGAAGTTCGATTTCCAGCCGTCGAACTACCGGGTAAGTGTAGCCAAGGCCTCACAGCAGCCATAAGGCTGCTCTAAATTGTTTTTCAGGAACATGCTAGTACCTGGCTTGCCTGAAGATTAAAGCACCAAA
This sequence comes from Trachemys scripta elegans, assembly GCF_013100865.1. Lineage (NCBI taxonomy): Eukaryota > Metazoa > Chordata > Testudines > Emydidae > Trachemys > Trachemys scripta. The sequence goes on along the minus strand of NC_048308.1, from coordinate 32,581,000 downwards.
AAAAAGCCTTCCCCCATTCTGAACTGTGTGTGGTGCACAGGAGCCAGAACTCAAAGTTGCATCTGTGATGTTTTCCATGAATACTATGTTAAATTTGCACCCAGGTATATTCCTGCCAGAAATGTTTTTGCCCTCACCGAGTCAGAGAGGAGAAATAATACTGTTTAATACTGACTGGGCAAATGTATTGTTACTATTACCCATACTATAAGATCAAATGGTATCAAATACTCACAGAAAATTTTTAGCCCATTTAGTTAAAAAATATATTGAGTGATTCTGAATAACGAGTAAGTGTGAGGAAATCATGATCTGCTTGTGGACGTTCTGGAAGTTGAAAAGGATGCTAAATTCAGTGGATAAATTATGCATTACAAATTATTCCCTCAGGCTCTAATTCATAATGTTATTGTATTGTAAATTTCTGGACTATGTTTATGCCTCTTGGCCAATCACTGGATAGATGTAGCACAACAGATTGCATATAAGCAGCATCCATTAGGGCTTTCCCAGAATAAGGAAACTGGTTAGAGGCAGTTCTTGCCTGCTGTGCTTTCAACCAACCTGTTACTATCCACTTTGCTCTGAGAAAAGCAGTTTCTTTCATAATGAATAAGGTATAAAGACTTTTGCAGTCCACAACTGCACTCAGAAGAGATTATTTCACCTCCCATATTTAAAGTCCATTCTCAAGTGTATAGGTCAGAAAATTCCCCAGACAGATGCTAACTCAATTTTTTGTACATTTTGGGATTTCCGGTTTAGGAATACTGTTCCTTCAATGTGCATGTCTGGCCACAGGCAAATAAATCTGTATATAACATTTGGCAAAATAGGCCCTTACTCCACATCCACAATTGTAACTAGAGTGTGTAATGAAATGTTCTCTACTTGTCCTTTATCTAGATCTGTATCCTTCTGTGGCATTGAACCGAAGTTACTTGTGTCTCAGATCAAAGTCATTTCACTCAGAAACTCAGGATGAGCTTGAAGGCACAGTCTCTTAAGTGAAGGTCAATGGTTTATCCATTACAGCACCCAACCCCAAATTATTTTTGCAATTAGTAATATTTATATCTGTTTTTATAGTGTAAAAGAATAAAGAAAGGACAGTCAGCATTTTCAAGAAATACAAGTTAAAGGTGTCCTATAATTTAAAATGATATATCATGTTAGAAAGGAAACTTAAAAGCTGGCATATGCAATCTAAAATTAAATACAGATTTTGAATTTCAGGCTGTGAAGCTAAAAAGATCAAAGGAAACTCTTTACTGTTCTTTGGAATTTGGTATTATACTTCCCAGGAGGTCATTTACTCCCATAATTTAGTCTGACTTATTTTGGCTTCAGTTCCATTAAAAGTATGTAGCAAAGAGCGGGCCCCTCTTTACTTTAATTTTTAACTGCAACCTGTCAGTAAAAAAAAAGAAAAGTGTCTGGAAGAGGATGATCTACAGAAGTACTAATAGCTTTCAAATCTTTTGACTTTTTGAGCCTGATATGGTGAGAAACTTATCTGGAATGATTGTGTTTTAACCCTTTTGACTGTTCTTGGGCATAATGTGCACATTTATTGAAATGGAACTTACTCATCGCCCATGAATATACTCTATATGTTCTGTTGCTTCCACTATAACTGATCCCTTGACTGTAATAACTTGCCTTAGTTAGGCATAATGATAGGGGAAGTCTGAGGTGAGTCATTTAAAGTAGCTATGGGGAAACATCAAAAGCGAGATTCAAGTTGGGTAAGTATCCAGAAGTTCACATACTGATCTGAATGATCTGAAGCTGCTTGTTTGCAAATCTTATGAGAACAGGATGTCTAATGAAATTAGTGGAGAATACTTCCTATTGCTGGTTGGGTTGAACAGACAGACCATAAGTACAATCTTGTTTACTTTATTTTGTAAACACGAAATGCAATAGTGGTTCAAAATGAATAACAAAAACCTTTTAGCTTTCAAAAAAGATTCAGAATGGGTTGGGTTCAAGGGATTAACTGTGAGGGTTTTTTTAATTTTATCTCAAGTAGTTTGCATATGTCACAAAGGAAAGGTGCAGATGCTCCTTGTTCCACAGTGGCATTAAATATAATTGCGGTAAATGGCTGAAAGTGGCCCTGCATTGAAGGAGGATGCCAGTCCCCAAGGCCATCTCCCCCATTTCCTATTCACTCTGGAGTCAGCAGCCCCAACAAAACCACACAACAGCAGTGAGAACCAGCTCCCTCATCATCCATGACAGCAGCTGCAGCTACGTTCAGGAGCATTCATGGGTACTATTCAGCCTCAAGGCTTACACTATGCTCAAGACTGGAATGAATTTAGCTATGCACGGTTGCACTTTTAATTTTCACCTACTGTACTTTACTTCTCCAAGGATGTTACTCTCTACAGAGACAGACAGACATTTGGTAGTCAGTTCAGTGCAGATTGTCAGCAGCCAACATGCCGTGTACTCTCTCATTGAGACTCTGCTTTTTCTTTTTCTTGTTGGTTTTAATTAACCCCAAAAGACAAAAAGGATCTGTTTTCTTTCTGCACATGGGTAAATATAATAGGGATAATGCCAGAGGATGACACTCTGCTCTCCTATTGGACCATGATGTCACCTGTACTGACTTTGTTTCTGGCACTTGAGAAACCAGAAAAACGTCACTGATCTATACTGTGTCTCTTCCTGCCCCATTAGGGTGGACTAATGGTGTTCTAGTGTATACTTAGAACTTCACAGCAAGAGATCTTCTTTAAAACAGTAATCAAATCTTTCCTTATGATTAATGCTTCTGAAAACATAGCTGTTTCCAACTGACAAAACTAAATGTATCAGAAATATCACAAATGCTTTTTGCAGTAAAAGGAATAGTGGCAGCAGAGAGGTTAATTCTCTTCTTTTAATGCAGGTAGCTTCTTGGAAGGGAAGTGATTAAAGCAGTTTCTTTTTTGGCATAAAAGTGTTTCTCTAATCTTGTTGAAGTGGCTAAATTGTGTTTGAAGAGCCAGATAAAAGCCCATGCTTCTTATTTAATGAGTTATCAGTTATATATTCCACTGTTTATTTTGCTCTGTCAATGAAACATATTTTCTTGAAATGTCTTTCTCTTTATTACAGTCAATAAGGAATAACTATATGAGACATTCAGGCTGGATTTTCAGCAACAGGACCAATAAATAGACTTCCCCAAACATGTGCAAATATGTGTGACCATAGCTGGCAGGAAATTTTTATTTAATAAAATAGGTACAGTATTGGGTGTATCTCAATTTTGCATGGGCATTTGGGACAACAGCAGAAATCTGTGTGCAGATACGCTCAGCAGGCTACCTCGTAGACTGAGTAAAAATATCCATACCTGTTGGTCAAATACTATGACCAAGTGACGAAGAGTAGGAGTGAGACTCAGAGAGCTAATTCCTCAGCTGGTGTTAATCGGCTATGCTGATTTACACCAGCTCAGGATCTGACCCAGAAGGTTTGCCTGTAGATATTCCTTCCCTGAACTCTGGGCAAAATTACATTTAATAATGTATTAGACACCAGTTTCTGAGGGCACATTACATACACTACACACAAAACATTGAGCAGTTCTGCTAACTATGGGCAGCACTAATAGCCACCTTCCTTTCAACATTCACCAGAAGGCAAAAAAAAAAAAAAATCTCAGTAAAGTCAAGTCAGGCAAATTCTAGGCTGAAAAAATTAACTTTTTACCATGTCACGAATGCTCCTGCTCCTATTTAATCCTCTAATGGAAAATAAGATACAAGGCTATAGTGGCTACACTGCCAATCGCAAATGATGGGTTCCTGAGGTAAGGTCAGACATATGCTTAAGAAAGTTCAGAAGCCAACCATCCTTAAAAGAGGTACTGACAATCTCCTCCAGCAAAGGACACACTACCCTTCACAAGACAGGAAGGACATGGGTATAAAGCACAGGTTATGAAGTGAAGGTCTATTGGCACATCCTCAGTGAGCGACATTGACCTAAACGCAAGCAAAGAAGACCTGTCTTCCATCTCACTGAGTTCCTGCTCTGCTACCATTGATGTGGATGGCTTGTACCAATCTGAATAACTGGAGTCTGTCCACATCAAGCATACTGGATGATCTGAGATTAAATTACACCGCTACTGCGATATAACGTGACCTGATATAACACGAATTAAGATATAACGCAGTAAAGCAGTGCTCCCGGGGGGGGGAGAGGGGCAGGGCTGCGCACTCTGGTGGATCAAAGCAAGTGTAATATAACGCGGTAAGATTTTTTGGCTCCCGAGGACAGCGTTATATTGAGGTAGAGGTGTAGTTTGTGGAAATCTCAGAGGCTTTTAAACCTTTGGTTAACTTTGGGAAATGAATCTGTAAATTTTGAATTTTAGCAAAATTTCTAATCCCATCACCACCATCCTTAATTCTCCCAGGATCAAACCAAACCCCCTTTCTTATGGGTCTGCATGAACTCCCCTCTTCCTTGAAATCCAGACTCACCACGTAAAACTTTCCTCCCCTCCTCATCCAAGCCTGCCTGTCCTTTCCTCCTCCCATACACCCTTATAGTGAAAAACTGTAAGAACTAGTAGTCCAGCCTGAGTATCCATTGAGATCAGATGTAAAGAAATGGATCCATCTCTATTTATAACAAATTCCCTTTATCCAAAAAGTATAAAGGAGACTGAAGCTACAGTTCTGAAAATTGAAAAGAAAGGAAGGGAATAAAAGGTTACTTTTTTTCTTAAAGTATTCTACCCTCTCCTCACTTTGCTTTTTGGCAACTCCCAGGACATTCTAGTCGGGCTGGATTACAGTTGTGAAACATGCACATACTTTTCATTACCCTGTTACTTTTAAGCAGAGGTCCTGCAGAACTCCAGTGCTCTGAATCCCCACACAGAGGTAGCGAGACAGATAGACAGAAAAGACTCTTGGTTAAAACTGGCCATCTCAAAGACCACTGTTTTTTGTTTTTAAAAGCACTCCCTTCTGGTAATCTGGAAACAGAACTAGCCAAATGTTTTTACCACTGTGGCAACTTACAGTACTTTCTCAAATTTGTGAATGAAAACCAATAAATCCATATGACACTGGTACTACTCCCCATTTTGAATATATCAGTATCCCTGTATATGATTCACCACATGAGCATGGCATTTCAAGTTAGATAGGACTACTGTTGATAACAAAGGATCAATGTGCATCGATAGATTTGCCAGACCTGGCATATTCTAATGCCTCCATTCCTCCAATTTAAGGCTATTATTATTATTATTATTTTATTTATTTAGATGTAAGTTGTGCTCACACTATCCTTGCTCTGCAGAAATTTGCACTTGCCAAGCATCCTTCACTTTGGACTCTTTTGTTCAGTATCAGGACTATCTTGGATATTCTCCTAATAGCACTAGCAACTACAGCTATGCAGAGAAAGGTAATTCCTTTGTTATCTCATGGAAGACTTCAATATTTTGAAATTTGGTTTGGTTCTGATTCAGAACAGAACCAAAAATTTTGAAATTTTTCACAAATGGGAAATCCCCAGGGCTTTCCACAATAGGAACAGTCCAGATGGCAGAGCCACTGACCCTGGAAGCCCTGAGGTCCCTGACTCCTGGGCACTCTGCCTGGTGTTGGACTGCTCCAGGGCCATGGAGCTTGTAAATCTTGGATTCCCCAACTCAGATGCAGTCTGCATGGCAGGCTGCCCTGAAGCCCCAAGCTCCCCAGCTGCTGAGGAGCCGGGCTGGTGAAGTGGCAGGAAACCAGGTCGGTTTCTTTTGGAAAACTCTCTGGGCAAGAAGGTTTTGAAAGCTGCCTGGCCCTCAGGGTTCCTCTGGAACTTCATTGAAATCAAACCATCTTCATGGAACATTTTAATTTTGACAAATTGACAAATTTTGATGAAGAGTTGTTTTGTTGGAATGTTTCTGACCAGTTCCAATAGCAATTTCTCTCACTCTCTCTCCTTAGCATACTGGTCTTTTTGAGCCTCTTTGACAGCTGCTTTCTCTTCCTCTCCTTCCTTAAACAAGCTTTCCCCTTCAAACAGTTATTGTACTGCTAGAACTATATAGAAAACAATGTGGTTAAAACAGTACAACCCTCTGGGGCATACACGGTTATTTGATATAAAGCTGCTTAATTTATAAGAGTAAGTTGTACTGATAAAAGCATCTTTATACTGGCATAACTGTGTCCACACTAGACAGCTGTCCTGCTTCATACAGATTTCTCAACCAGTATAATAATGGAGACAAACCCTTAAAGACTCACATTAGTAATTGTGGATTGCTTCCTTTTGTCGGTTTTTCCTATTTCTACCCTAGTTCAGTGCATATGCAATTGTCTGATTTATATGCAGGATACTGTCCCTGCAAAGGAAACCTGGGCATTTTACAAGTTCTCCTGTTCATGGGTCTTTTTTGTATAACAAATCAAAATATAGTATAAAAACAACAGAAGCCTTTGAAAAGAATCTATTACCATTTGTAATCTTGTTACACCAAATTATTGTCTTTTCCTCTATTTAACAAAGTTTACTCTGCGTATCTTTTTTCTTACATTTATCATTAAAGTTCTATGTGAAAAATGTTCTCTCTTCATCATATCCTTTCAGATTTCTCCTTGTATATATTGCATCTCTGCCAGTGAGCTATGTGGGAATTGTTGGGCCATGAGTTCTACAGTTTTGGTATTAGAGCCTGCTATCTAGTAAATGTGTGGAGTACTTCAGACTCAAACTCAAAATAAAGAGTGGGGATGGGTGAAGGGCTTGGCCAAGGATCTGAGCCCACCTGAACTGGCCACATTCCAGCCTGCCAAGGAGATCATAAACTTAGGCAAACATGGCATACACAGAATTTCAATATTAACTTTATGGTGATTGTGTATAACACAAACTCCTTCATATTATGCTCTCAACTACTGTAGAAGAGCTCTGCACCTCAGGATGACCCAAGAGCATGGAGTGCAGTTTGGGTTCAGGATCAGGTTCACTGAACTATGTTGTAAACACGTTGGCACAGATCTTGGTCTCTGCTGCTGCTGAGGCTCCAGTGGTACAAATGGGCTGGAAAAGTGTGATGAAGATTCCCCTAACAGGGGGGAATCTCTAGATTACATACACTCCTAGGTGCTAGAACTAAGGGTGCTGCCACACCCCCTGGCTTGAAGTGGTTTCCATCATATACAGCGTTTATAGTTTGGTTCAATGGCTCTCAGAACTCCCACTATACAAATTGTTCCAGCACCCCTGCATACAATCAGCAAAGTCTGCTCTATGATACCAACTCTCAGCTGTTCCACACCCTCAGCACAGTGGGAGGGTTCAGGGTTGGGAGAGGTGTTTGCAGAGCATACTACACTCTGCTATCATAATAACCCTAGAGAGCCATGCAAGCCAGTATACGTTGGAACTGCTCTGCTCTTACTCATTGTGGGACCAAGGGTTCAGAGTTGAGCAGAAGTGTCATACAGCCACCTTTGCCCATCCCCCTCAAATCCTCTGTCAAGCAAAGCTTGGCTGGACCCAAAGATCAGGGCTCTTAATGCAAAGACACATTCTTGTGTGTTTCCCTGCTCTGAAGATGGCTATAAATGTGTTGGTTTTTGTTGTTGGTTTTAGAAAATCCTCATGCAACTAGCTTCCTAGGTCTGTTTATACAATGCAATTATGCATGCATTAAGTACTAAATGAAAACAAAAGGCATTTAACGTTAATCACACTGGAAAGTCACCACATTGTGATCATTCACAGCATCAATCTGGCTGCCCAGCTAGATTTTCCACTTTCATGCAAACAACAGTACTAAATTGAATTACATAAAAAGAAGCTACATACTGACTCCCAGCAGTATGTTTTGACAAAACACTTTGTCTCCTTAAATGATTTCAGATGCTGTAGTCAAAAGCCTTGACTGCAAATAATGGGTTCATAAAACCTATCTTTAAAATTTTACCTGACAGTAATGCTGTGCAAATATCTGCACTTCTAGTTCACCTTCTCCACTTGTTTACATCAGGATTTTAATAGAGTGGCTGTCAGAGAACAACAGCTAAAGGCCACTGTTTGATAAGTTGCTGTAAAAATAGACTGTTTAAAATGAGAATTTCCTTCTTAAATTCAGCCATCACAAAAGGTGGTGGTTAGGAATATATTGGAGAGAGTCAATTTCTTGGAGAACTGCAATAAAAGCCTTTGGAGTTCAGTGACATTCTAACTAAAAATGACTTTGTAAGAAACTACATTTCCCATATGTCTTCAGTTTACCTGTACAAACAAATACAGGACTTTGGCAGGACATACAATGTTAATGTTTTTCTTGCCAAGTCTACTTAAGGGCAGTGGTGGGCTCTGGCCCTAGGCACTGACCCCCAGCTGCACAGGAGTGGGCTATGTGGAGCAGTGGGCACCAACCTCTGGCTCTGGCTGTGGGGCTTCTGGCTCTGGTCCCCAGTTCCGGCCGTGCAGTGGTGGGCACTGGTGCCGGGTACTGACCCCCAGCCCTGGCCATGAGGCAGCAGCCTCCAATTGCAGGGCTTCAGGTTCTGACCCCCGGCTCCAGCTGCGTGGCCCTGGCCCCTGGTGCTGATCCCCTGCCCCAGCCACATGGCAGCAGGCACCAACCTACAGATGTGCATCCATCCCACCATCACCTCTGGCCCACTCTGCTTTCCCCTTAAACCCTCCATTCAGGGCTGGGTCCTGGGGCTTGCTGAGAAAACTATCTGGGAGGCTTTGAAAAGTGATAAGTGATATTAACAAACGTGCAAGTATCACTTTTCACAGCAGAGTTACTAGCTACCTGGGAGGCTGTGAAAAGTGATACTTGTATGTTTGTTAATATCACTTATCACTTTTCACAGCCTCCCAGGTAGCTAGTAACTCTGCTGTGAAAAGTGATATTAATAAATATACAAATATCACTTTTCACAGCATTATTTTTATTATTGAGTCTGCAAAAATCCTACAAATATAAATTACAATGATTTGGATCTGTATCTGTGCATATTTACTTGTTTTTCCTAAAGTTAATTAAGCATTTTAGGAAAAAGTGTCAGTGCGGCCACTGGCCCCACTCTGAGGCCACCAAAAACTTTGTTGTGAGAACCCCTCATCTAGCCCATTTGCTGCAGTGCTGAGCTTGGTGCATAAGGATGTAAATTATTCCTGAGCTGTACGGTATAAAGTTATTGCAAGTGTCTCTGATAAAAAGGCCAAGATAAAATTTCTGCTACAGAAGGTCACTTGTGATGTTCAATGGAGAATCAACAATTGGGGGAACCTGGGGCCAAAAAGTGAGAAATTAAAATCAGAGTCAAATAAATGTACTTTTCTTCTCATTATGGATCATTCACAGCCGTTCATTTATCAGAATAGCTCTTCCAGATGAGAGATCCGTGTAGGGCGTATGGTCTGTCCCAGACTTCATAGTGTAAATGTCCATGTTCCCGTAGGGCACTCCAAAGCAGCAGTATTAACAGCAGTAGCAGTGGGACTTCAATGAAAGCTCTGGAGGCCACAATGCAGCACTGAGGGATTTATTCAAAAGTGTCATTAATTAGGCCCCACTTCAGCAAGGTACTTAAGCTTAACTTTAAGCACCTGAAAAATCCCATTGAAGTCAATGAATGAGCACCTATAGAGCTAAAGCAATGTACAACGTCCCACCAAAATTTTGGACTTGGAGTTCACACAGGTGGGGCTCCAGAAAAAGAAAACTAATACCCTGCTAAACCCTTTGGAAAAATAATAATTATTTTATGAATAGCAAATTTTATAATCCATTAGTAAGCTTCATCATACAGAGGGGGCTAAGAAGCAGGTTTAATCGGATTAATGTTAAAAAAATGGTGCAAAAATCCATTGACGTTAGCAAGTCAATAAACCACATTGCAAAAGCCTTAAATACATATTTATATGATGGACAGTACCATTGGCTTCATATTTTGATCATTAATTTACTCTTGGAAACCTTGTTTCCTCTGAACTTGTCTCACACAGGAACTGCAGAGAACTCAGATCCGTGCCTGGTGTTTTTGGCAATACACCTTTACCATATTAAGCATAACAAGACCATTAGCAGCATGGCCTTGTGCTCATCATGGGAGCTGTGTAAATGCAGTCTCTTGACCCACCTTTTGCAATGCATGCTCCTACTCCTTTCTTCTGTGCTCATCTATGTTATGGAGAATCCCTTTCTGCAGCGGATAGGGGGTGCAGAAACTTACTGACAGAGCTCTCCCTTTCACCTTATCAGTATGTATCTTAACAGCAACATAAAATGGGAATTTTTATTTCCCCATAAGCATTTTCTTACATCCTAGCAATACACTAATGAAGATGTGCATTTGATGCTACTTTTGGATTGTGCCAAGAATCCTCCCATTTATGGACATTTAATAGAACAACAATAATAAATCATCATGATTATTATTAAATGATTTGCACCTACAAAGTGACTTTCTTCAGAAGTTTTAAAATGATTTATCAGTGCTTCAGTAATAAGTTAGGCCTCTCACTGAGATCCCTGTGACAATAATTATTTTTGTTTCATGAAATCCCAAATAGAAATTGCTTCAAACCTATCTCACTTGTTTGAAATTTCTATACTTTTGTATTTTGCCTTACAAAAATGAAGGGTCTGATTCTCATTTACCCCGAGGCCACCTGGCACCATTCTGCCAGTGTACTCCAAGGCCATTTTGCACTGACAAAGTGGTATAAAGGGACTTCTGGCTAGGCCCCAAATCATTGCATGTTTGCAATGTGAAAGCCATTTTCACTTGGAAAATGGATCCCTTCTTATTCAGAAACAGACATGGTTTTGCTTGGTTTTTCCACTAAGAAAATGAGTCAATGTTTGTTTTTGAAAAAAATCACATCAGCAGATAGGGAAACTGAGGCTGAGACAGGTTGCAACACATGGGCAAAGCTGCAGGAATAAACCCCAGCAGTATTGAGCTCTAACCAGTAGTCATCACTACTCATCACATTTTTTTAACCAAGAGTATTCTCTGGCTCCCAGAAGAAAAACTAAAAAGTTTATACTAATGGAAAAAATGTAAAATACTCTGAAAGCGAGGAAGTAGGGTGGTGGAGGCTAACCCTAGTCACCTATTATTTTATAATTTTAATTACTCTTCCTTTAATTTAAGCAGCTGACATCTTTCCATGGTGTTCAGAAAGTTCATAAGGCAGCTGAGTGAGGACTTCAGGGTCATACATGCACTCCTTAGTGCTTATTTTATGTATTAGCTGCTGTATTAATATTCTTGTGATCATATACATGACCATAGATGTATTTAATGCACCTTAAATATTACTGGACAAATAATATTACTATATTTTTTCTGAAAATGTTTGCCAACCCCAGATTGTTTGAGGATAAACATATAATAATACTATGTCATTTACACAACGCTGCCTATTTTTGTACTTCTTAATTATGGTTCCTAGTCATCAGTTTACTGACAACCATCTGCCTAGATGTCACTCTTTAATTCCATCTTCCTTAGCTGAAATTAAAATATTGACTGAAATAATTTTTGCATGGGAAGTGGAAAAGTTCAGAGAAGTGCTTAACCTAGCTGGACTTTGGCATTTATTGCTCCTGTGCTATGTGCACGTACAAAACCCCCAGTTTCCATGCACATAAATGGTAGTATGCAAGAAAAGTAGGTGCACAGTTGCATGCACACAAATACATGGAGGCTTTCCAAGTGAAAACCAGTGTTTACAGTACAATAGACTATTACTGTGCATAGACTAAAAAATAAACTTCCTGACGCTGGGCTAAATTCTCTGCTGTTATAAACTGGTCATAGTCCAATGTCAATTTACACCAGAAGAGAATGTGACGCCTTAATTATTGTAAGTCTTGTCACACACTTAACCGCCCCCCTCTATTCTCAGCACCCTGTGTATTTACAATGTAAGTGTTTGTGGTAGGAACTAGGGGCTGGATCCTCAGCTATGCTTAATTCATACTCAGGCCAGCAGAGGGAAGGGAGGCAAATGTGGCTCCACTTCCCTCTGATATTGGGGCTGCTCTGGCAGCTGAACTGTAAGAATAAGTTAGAGCTGGCAGAAGGCTGTTCTAAATGACATCACCTGGAACAGTATCCATGATTGCTGGGGAACAGGGTGCCCTTTCTGGACCCCATCACACCCTTTCTACTCAAGCTACCCTAGAAAGCTACCTGCACGGAAGTGAGGCGCAAATGGCCTATAGCAGAGGAATCTTCAGCTACCCTTTAAGGCAGGGGTGGACAAACTTTTTGGCCTAAGGGCCACATCAGGGAATAGAAATTGTATGGCGGGCCATGAATGCTCACAAAACTGGGGTGGGGCTGGGGGGAGTTTGGGATGTAGGAGGGTGCTCTGGGCTGGGACCGAGGGGTTCAGAGGGTGGGAGGGGGATCAAGGCTGGGACAGGTTCAGGGGTGCAGGTTATGGATGGGGGTGCGAGCTCTGGGGTGGGACGGGGGATGAGAGGTTTGGGGTGCAGGAGGGTGCTCCAGGCTGGGATTGAGGGGTTTGGAGAGTGGGAGGAGGATCAGGGTTGCAGGAAGGGGTTGGGGTGTGGGGAGAGGCTCAGGGGTGCAGGCACCAAGTGGCGCTTACCTCAAGCATCTCCTGGAAGCAGTGGCATGTCCCTTCTCTGGCTCTTATGTGGAGGCACGGCCAGGCAGCTCTGCATGTTGCCCCATCCGCAGGCACCGCCCCTGCATCTCCCATTGGAGCACCAGAGGGGCCATTGGTGCACGTAGGAGCCGGAGCGGGACCATGCCATGGCTTCTGGGAGCCGCGTGATGCGGCCCCCACTGCCCCAGCGCCCCAGCTAGAGCGCCGGAGTGGGTCCGAGCTATGTGGTCCATCCCCCCGACCCAGCGCCCTGGCTGGAGCGCCAGAGCGGGGCAAGCTCCAGACCCCACTCCCCAGCAGGAGCTCAGGGGCTGGCTTAAAACGGCTCATGGGCTAGATCTGGCCCACGGGCCGTAGTTTGCCCACCCCTGCTTTAAGGCCACTGGGCAAAGGAGATATACTCAGTAGCAAGAGTCTAATTCCCACTCACCCTCCAGTCATTTATTTGAATGTAAAGTGATCTGTACACTGATGCTGCTGTAATAATAATGAGAATTCAAGTATTTCACTTAATTCTTTCTGTATTTTTCATGCTGCCACTTGCCAGACTGCTGTGAGGGGTTCTCCCCATTAGATCCCCTGTGTTTTAAGCATCCAGAGTTTGAATGGAACACAGGCACTGTCCTTATCTTAGGGCCTCTGGGCACACTCTCACAGTGCGGTACTTCCATCTGGCACCCTCCTTGAGAGCTCAGACCAAATAGTCCACTGTCCAGTGCTGGCCTCTGAGACTCCTCCTGTAGCTTGCACACACCCTCTCCCAGAATTCCACCAGAGGTTGTGAGCCCGCTTTACCTCTTCAAGAAGCATGTGAATCTGTGATAGGTGTAGCATAACACCCACAAACTTTGCACAGGATTCTAACAAACTCTAGCCCCTTCTTTTATAGCGTTAAAAATACACAGATCTATACAAAAATCAATCCCTCATGCATTTCCCTGACTCAGTTTCCTCACCACTCCAGAGCATTCTTTGGGCTGGGATCAGGGTAGTCTGGGGCCACTTCTGTTGCAGTGCATGGCTTGGATGTTGAAACATGCACCCTTCTCCGCCAGCTTGCCCCCTGTGACTGTGGCCAGTCCATTCCCTTACCCTCTCCTGCCCAAATTTCCCGTTTGGCCCTCCAAGTCCTTTTACAGCATCCTGCTTGAGAAATTTCCACTCTCCAAACTCACCACTTATTGAGTGAAGTTGGAGAGAACTGGTTTTCTTTAGGATGCAGTTACTCTTTTGTCCTCCGCAGGTAAAGCCTATTTAGGTACTGATTGTCCTTAATGATCAGCTATTGTCCCTAGTCTGGGAGCTACATGCTTAAAAGTTTGTCAGCAATGGTGGATACACCTAAACAGAGGAGCATTTTATGTTACAGGAATTTTAGCAACATCTTCATAATAACTTAATAATATCAACCAGAATTCATAAGTCATACATAGGTTCCCCAAATCATCACACATGCACATTACATTTTATTTTATTTTTTTTTTTTTGGTATAGGAACGTTTCTTTCTCATATATAGGCTACATTCTGTTGAACTCCAATTATCCCTTGGATGTATCACATGCTGCAGTGTGTGTGTGTGTGTGTGTATGTGTGCGTGCTCCCATGTGTATGTTAGTATTATGTTATGAGTTGATCTTATACTATTAACACATATTTTTTACATATTTTCATGAAATGTTCAGTTCAGCTTAAGCAGCAAGATTTAGGCATGGAGGGTAATGGAAAAATGGTCAGCATTAGGATCGCAAGAATTATACAGATAAGCATGGGAGTGTGTTTTCCTGCAATCAATAAATGTTGTAAATTCTGAATCAGAGATTATAGCAATACTATCAAGAAATAACACATAGCAATTCAAAGATGGCATAAAAATTCCTGAGTAGGAAGGAAATAGGCTACTAAGAGACTAAAACTGTTTAGTGCTTCATAGGGCGTGAATTTGTGATCAAGGTAAATATCAAATACTGTATGTCATCATTGCTTTATATTTTAGTTGCATGATTGCTTTAAAATTCAATTTTCAGTCCATCATACAAATAGATAGGCCTATGAAAAACTCAGTCATTTTGATCCCAGCATGTTAATGCCCCCTGCATGTATATAGAATTCTCAATTAAAGTAATTCAATGAAAGAACAAGTCTCACAAGTAACAGTTTTAGTAATAGGATCCTCAACTATTTATTGTTTAGGAAGTATTTTCCTGTATTAAGTACATTGTTGTAGGGAATAACTGCTTAAGGATTCTATGCCCAGTACTCCCACTTATTTGAGCATTGGGGTCTTTCAATAGGAGAGTTGTAAAGTAGTTGTCTCATAAGAACATAAGAACGGCCATACTGGGTCAGACCAAAGGTCCATCAAGCCCAGTATCCTGTTCTCTGACAGTGGCCAATGGCAGGTGCCCCAAAAGGAATGAACAGACAGGTTATAATCAAGTGATCCATGCCCTGTCACCCAATCCCAGCTTCTGGCAAACAGAGGCTAGGGACACTAAAGTAGCATCACTAAAGTATGTCTACCCTGCAACTGGAAGGTGGGGTTCCCAGTGTAGGTAGACAGACTTGCACTAGCTCAGCTCCATCTAGCATGATAAAAACATCAGCATAGGTGTTGAGGCACTGGCAGTCGCTCAGGCTAGCTGCCCAAGTTCAAGCCTACCCAACCCCCCTGGATCTGAGCTCGGATGGCTACCCAGGTCCCCACCACTACTGCACTGCTAATTTTAGAGTGCTAGATGGAGCTGAGCTAGTGCAAGTCTGCCTACCCACTCTGGGAATCCCACCTCCCAGCTGCAAGGTAAACATACCCTTAATGTAGCTTCAGAGGCCGGGATTTTTCAGGTAGAACAGCAGTTCTCAAACGTCATTGCACCGTGACCCCCTTCTGACAACAAAAATTACTACATGACCCCAGGAGGGGGACCGAAGCCTGAACCCACCCGAGCCCTGCCACCCTGTATGAGGGGGACAAAGCCGAAGCCCAAGGGCTTCAGCCCCAGCTGGTGGGATTCTGCCTTCAGCCCCAGGCCCCAGCAAGTCTAACGCCAGCCCTGGTAACCCCATTAAAATGGAGTCACGACCCACTTTGGGGTCCCAACCCACAGTTTGAGAATCGCTGAGGTAGAAGTATGCACAGACCAGGATTATCCCCTGCCCATTGGAAAACCCAAGGAGGGTTTTTTTTAGCAGGTCAAGGCCATTCACAAAGGGGCTGTGTGTGTCTGCTCTGATTCTAGTCTAGTGCAGCCTGCTCAGCTTCCTGAAAGTGTAACTCCATTGGCTCTAGAGGGCAACCTCTGGCCCATAGTTAGCATAACTTCAATGAAAACATAGAGTAGATATCATGAATGGGTATAACTTCTTTATATTAACAACACATCATGTGTATTGTCCTGCTCTCTGAGTATTTTATATACCAACTCCTGGACACTTGCCCACAGGATAAAATCACCACTGCTGTTGGCTCTGGAGGGAGGCACAGAACTGAACTGGCATGGAGACTGTGCTACCTTCCCATTCATATTGATGAACCATTCAGATTTAGGCCTGGTTTGGCTCCGTGGGAGAGCCTATGATTCTGTTGCACTTGTAGCACCTGTTTTGTGGATAGAAGATCTCAGTCTGCAGGACTGCCAGTCCAGCATCTTCCACTAGCCCTAAATATTCTTTCCAAAGAAGTCTGACTTTTTCTAAATCACACACTACACTTCCTGTCTTTCTAGGGATGGCCTTAACTCTGGTTCCCTATCATAGGCACCCTTGCATAAGCATATGTTTTGCTAACGGGTGCCTTCATGAATGAAAATTCCAAAAATATGTGTGAATCTGCATTGTCTAACATTATTTTTCTCCTTTCTTTAGTTTGTTCATTTTTGGACCACAAATATTATTAACCTACAGAGATTTGTTTCTGCTTTCTTTAGTTAATTAAAGACACTGTAGGATTTATCTTATGATACCACCAGGAGGGCACAACAAGTAAAATATTACATTACTAGATGGTTCATTCATTAGCATAAAATAATCAGTGCTTCCACATACTGGAGTTTCAAATGTCTCAGGTTTGTTTTTTAGTGTTTCCATCTAGGAAGCAGCAGCAGAAGAGGGATAAAGGAGGGGAGGAGGAAGGGAGAGAGGCTGCTGTTACAATGAGCAAAGTTTTTCTTCAGAAAAGACACAGGGAATTTGACAAAAAGGAGAGCGCACATGTTAAGCTTGCCTGGAGGCATAGCTAACTGGCACCTAGAACATGACATGGGAGTCAGCTACAGTAATTCCTACTCTGCTACTAACAGAGACTGAATAATTACCAAAGCATTCATTCCATCACATGACTTATCCCATTGGGAACAAAAATAAAATACCATATGGTACGGAACAATATTTCTACTAATTTTACATAATATTTATCATTCTAAATTAACATTTTTTTTCCAAAAAAGAACAAAGGCCTGTGGTAACACACATTTATCACTCCCTTGCAGTCTGTTTTACCAAACTGAACAGAACTCATGACTGGGAAGCCATATAATTTGTATTTCTCCAGATGTTACTTATCCTGTCTCTTTTCCCATCCAGACCATCCCCTCGCAATGGGAAGGGGTCAAGGGCAGGAAATCTCTTTCCAGAATCCCCTCATGGTGATTCCCTGCATTGTCCTATATGCCCCTGACTCCCCTCAAAAAGCCCCTGGGCTGCTTCAAACCTATTGGATCCCCAAGAATTTGTTGTAGGCCTGGGCCATCTGTACAGAAGTGCTCTGTCATGGCAACAGTTCAGGCCTCCATTAAACGTCCTTTCCCTGGCCATGGCATTTCCAGGAGCCCTTAATGGCTACAAGACTGTATTATCTTTTCTGCCTAATTTCAGCAGGATCTGTGTAAGTGGAGAAAGGTATCATGGAGGAGGTTGAGGCCCCGGGCAGAAAGTGGAGAGACTGTTGGACACCACACACATGGATTTGGGTAGCATGATCTATTCCTGAGTGATTTTCTGCCTTTTGGGAGAGACACCAATAATTCATTCTTCCTCTCTGAGGAATAAAATAAGAACCCAGACACATTGATTATTAATCATTCATTTGGGTTTCTCTTCTTTCTTAGCCAATGACATAATCTCCAGTGACCAATATGTATACTGTAATTGACATCTGCACCAAAAAAAAAAAAAAATCAGGTTATAGTGTATGTATCTGCACTAATAAAAATAGCCATCTTTCAAATCCTCCTTTTCAAAGTCTTACTGAAAAGACTAAAAGCTTTGAGGGCTAAATCCAGTAACAGAGATGTATGTAAAAGCCCCTTCGGGACCATCCTTTACTTAAAACTTAAGGAGATTCTAGGCTTAACTAAACAATAATATTGATTAATAAATAATGAGAATAATGAGCCAAATCCTGAAGTCTTTACTCAATGAAAACTCTCACTGAAGTCGACAGGATTTTTGCCAGAAAAATGACTGAGCAAAAACAGAAAAAGGACTAAAGGATTTGGATAACAATATATACAAATATTTGTATACAGGATTTTTTGACCCTTGATCTACCTGACACCAAAACATTTGGGGCACTATACAACCATACAATATAATAGAAGCATGATGAAATACCAGCCTCTGAAATTACAAGCCTAAAAATGTGTCTCAAAAGAAGCCTAGGCGAGTTAGGCACTCAACTCCCAGTAACAGTCAATGCCAGTTGGCTACCTAACTGCCTAGGCTCGACTGAAAATGCCAGTCATAAGTGTTGCATTCAAAGTCAGTTACATTATTGTCTTGCAGATACTGATATTGATGAGTTGTCTGGCTACACTAAACCAAGAGGTACCCACTTCACCCCTCTTTTTAATCCTGATGTGATAGATCATTTAAAGATATCTCTTCCCATGGCCAAGCATCCTAGGCCTGGTCTACACTACGAGGTTAGGTCGAATTTAGCCGCATTAGGTCAATTTAAAAATGAATGCATCCGCACAACCAACCCCGTTCCATCAACCTAAAGGGCTCGTAAAATTGACTTCTGTACTCCTCCCCAGCGAGCGGAGTAGCACTAAAATTGCCTTTGCTGGGTCGAATTTGGGGTAGTGCAGACACAAATCAATGGTATTGGCCTCCGGGAGCTATCCCATAGTGCTCCATTGTGACTGCTTTGGACAACACTTTGAACTTCGATGCACTAGCCAGGTACACAGGAAAAGCCCCAGGAACTTTTTAATTTCATTTCCTGTTTGGTCAGTGTGGCAAACTAAGCAGCACAGGTGACCACGCAGTCCCTCCAGAATCGTAGAGCGTAGACTGTTTCTACACTTCTTCTATCATCTCCGTCCCTGAGGTTATCGCAGATTAGATGGCGAAAAAAATGCACTTGTGATGACATGTTTTCCGAGCTCATGCAGTCCTCCCACACTGATAGGGCACAGCTTAATGCATGGAGGCATTCAGTGGCAGAGGCCAGGAAAGAATTAAGTGAGCACGAAGAGTGGACGCAGGACGCGATGCTGAGGCTAATGGGGGAGCAAACGGACATGATGAAGAGTCTGTCGGAGCTGCAGGAAAGCCAACAAGAGTACAGACCCCCGCTGCGTCCACTGTATAACTACCTATCCTCCTCCCCATGTTCCATAGCCTCCTCACCCAGACGCCCAAGAACACGGTGCGGGGAGGCTACAGGCACCCAGCCACTCCACTGCAGAGGATGGCCCAAGCAACAGAAGGCTATCATTCAAACAGTCTGATTTTTAGTGTGGCTACAATAAGCAATGTGGCCTTGTCCTTCCCTCCTCCCACACCCCAACAGGGCTACCTTGTCCGTTATCTCATTTTTTTTAATTAATAAAGAAAGAATGCATGGTTTGAAAACAATAGTTACTTTATTTTGAAGGGGGGAGGGTGGTTGGCTTACAGGAAATTAAAATCAACAAAGAGGGCGGGTTTGCATCAAGGAGAAATACACACAACTGTCACACCGAAGCCTGGCCAGTCATGAAACTGATTTTCAAAGCCTCTCTGATGTGTAGCACACCTTGCTGTGCTCTTCTAATCGCCCTGGTGTCTGGCGCAAAATGATTGTCTGCCATTGCTTTCATGGAGGGAGGGGCGACTAATGACATGTACCCAAAACCATCCGCAACAATGTTTTTGCCCCATCAGGCATTGGGAGCTTAACCCAGAATTCCAATGGGCGGCAAAGACTGCGAGAACTGTGGGATAGCTACCCACAGTGCACTGCTCCATAAGTCGATGGTAGGCATGGTAGTGAGGATGCACTCCGCCGACTTAATGCGCTTAGTGTGGACATACGCAATCGACTGTATAAAATCGATTTCTAAAAATCGACTTCTATAAAATCGACCTAATTTCATAGTGTAGACATACCCTTAGACTAAGGTCAGCCACGCCTCCCACCCCTGCTTTTAGGAAAGGCACTATTGACTTATGCCTAATGGTCATTTTAACATTTTAATTGTGAATGTCTATTTTGATACTATTTGTACATGTTTTGTCCTAGATGTCGTAAATGAACAGTAGCAAACATGTACCAGTTTAATAATTTTATTTGCTACAGCACCTGCATAACCCTTCTTAGTGTTGGTAAAACCCATCCAGATATATATGGGCATTTGAATAGGTAGTTATACGAACATGCTCATTATTTTTAGTCTTTGAGATTCTGAGCTCATATTTTATTCTAGCAATTCTAATGAATGTGATCCAGACCCAATCACTGATGGCTACCCCCCGTTCTTCTCAAAATTATGTTGGTCACTAGTTGGTCATCACTAGTTGATCTGTGATCTGCACATTTGCTTTCAAATACTCTGCAGATAACCACTGTCTTTTAGTGAGATGGACTGATCTTATAGGGAGACAGCAGGGTCCAGTGAGGGATAAACAAGCAAATGATCCTGAACTTCAATGGGAGCTCTGCGTGTGGAATGCACTCTGGATCAGTCACTGAGTGTGTATGTTTTCAAAAGTGTGCTAAATCCTGGTATCACAATACAAAGTGATGCACTTTATTTTAAAATAAAATGAATACAAATAATTCTTTCCTATAAATGAACAGGTTTTGCAGATATTTTCATGGAAGATACTATGCATGGTATCAGATGCCATTTCTTTAATCACCAACTATCCTACAGAAAAACAATGTTGAAAGTTGAGAGAAAATATATTAGTGCTAATGATTTTCCTTTGGAAAAATATTACTAGTATGGTAGTTTTTAATGAAAGAAGAATTAAGCAATTTTGTATTTGTATTTCAATGTTAAACTCTTTTGTTATCACACATACACCTCTGTTATTAATGTTAGCCATGGTTTGCAAAAGAGGAAAATCTAGTTATCAATGAATAATTCAGACTCCATAACTGTCAGACCTCATTATTTTAAATAAGGCCTGGTAGTTCCAGTTGTAACTGGCTAATTGCATCGTTTAAACGTAAAGTGTTAGAATATTTCACATAATTCACAATTTTAAAAACTTTTAATACATTCAAAACCACTGTAGTACATAGGGCAATTTGCTTTAAATCAGGCTGGGAGAACAAAGAGACATTCTAGTTGTGATCTAAGTCCTCAAATTCTGGAAAAAAAAAAGTGCAGTGAAATTGGTACATCCAGTAGCTAATATGAAACTTTGACATTAAATAGAAATGATCTCAAATATTTTTACAAGAAAAAGTTGGAAAAATTAAAAAAGAGCTGAAACTAATGAGTGAAAAACTAATTTGACACCTGACAAAATCTATCACCAGATATTCAAAGACTAACACTGAAAATGTTTCTTTTTGCATGTCCACATACTTAGCTTTTTTGGCAGTAAATTGATAATTATCATGGTACAAAGAAAGAGACATATTAAGAATGGTTGACATGATTTTTTTAACAAATCAGAAAGTTAAATGACTTCTAAAAAATTATACAGCACAGTTCTGCATAAAGAACTCTTAAGACTATCTACTTACATAGCCCTCATAATCATAGTATCCGAGCACCTCACAACATGCCCATGAGGTAGGTAAGTATTGTCCCTATTCCACAGATGGGGAACTGAAGCACACAGTAGATTAAATGACTTGTCTAAGGGCCCACAGCACGTTTGTGGTTGAGCCAGAAGTTAAACCCAGGTTCTCTTTGGGTATATCTACACTGTGACAAGTGACCTGCTGCAGGGCTGACTTTAGCTCACAGGGTTATAAAATTGCAGAGTAGATGTTTGGGCTCGGGCTGAATCCCAGGGTCTGAGATCCCTCAATGGGGGAGGGTCTCAGGATCTGGGCTCCAGCTTGAGTCCAAATAACTACACTGCAATTGATAGCCCTGAAGCCCAAGCCCCACGTCAATTGACCGAGACTCAGTGCTATGGGTTTTTTATCACAGTGTAGATTTACTTTTTCAGTTCTGTTCCAGTCCATTGCCCTGTCCACTAGACCAGCCTTTCTACCTGATTGACTTACTCACAGTTTTCTAAACAAAAGTTCTACTTGTTTTCAAAGAGGGAACTGAAATAAAGAAAACAAGAGTAAATTTCAAATCAACATCTGCGGAATGTCCCCTTTTCATACTGGCTCTTGAGGAAATTCAGCACAGAAAAACATATACAGATTACAGTGGTCATTTCTTCAAACAATTCAGTTTTGCTTGTGATAACTAGATAATGTCGCCAGAATATCTGTCATATTTCCATTGTTTGTGTAGGAAATACAGTACTAAGAACACTGTAGTATCAGTTTGCATTGGACTTAGGAGGAAAGAGCCTCTAGGGGAGGGAAAAAAGAAGGGCCTCCAAGGTCTGGGTAGGGGAGGCTCATGGAGGGAGGGATAGCTCAGTGGTTTGAGCATTGGCCTGCTAAACCCAGGGTTGTGAGCTCAATCTTTGAGGGGACCATTTAGGGATCTGTGGCAAAAAAAATTGATCCTACTAGTGAAAGCAGGGGACTGAACTTACTGACCTTACAAGGTCCCTTCCAGTTCTATGAGATAGGTATATCTCCAAATATTATTATTATGTTGTGCGTACAGACCACCACCTTCTCTAGGGTATTGGGGGAATGGGGATGATCTTCATTTGCCCATATGCTACCTCCCTCTGTTCTCCATCTTGGTGTTTACTAGTCTGTGTGTGAGGCATTTTGAGGTTTCTTAGGCCATGCCTCATACTGCATCATGGAGTGTCATGTTAGTACAAACACAAGAGGCTACAGAGAGGACTGCTCCCATCCATATCTCCATCTCCTGTGCTTCCTGGCCCCACTCTCCTTCAGGGTTTGGATCTAAGTTCTCTTGGGCCCTGGACTCCTTGCACTTCAGGATTAACATTCACAGAAGCATTAGGATGGAAGGTTGCCACAAATTTCCTGTTCATGTCTCCAATAGTGTGGCTGTCAGTCTAATGCATTTTCACTTCCAGTCCCAGCCAAGCTTTTTTCATGTGGTTGAATTTGTTTAGATTCACAGATCTATAAAATCTGTGCTTAATCTGTCACTGCTTGGAAAGCTTGGAGGGAAGGGGGTTCTCCTAGGAAATTTCCTGTTAGCCCAGTCTAGGCCTGAAAAGGGGTAACCCTGCACAGGTCATTTTAAAAAGAGTATTTGCCTCACCTTTTAAAAAACAGGCCTTCAATCCAGATTCTGCTTAATTACAGTTCCCAGGGGAAAATATTGCTCCTTTCTCCCACAGCTGCATTTGTATCCCCTGTGTGCTGTGGAAAACGGTTCCATGGCATCCCTGGGGGGCAGGGGAGGGGGAAGAGAGAAGTTTTGTGGAGGTGGAACCATTGGAGCAGGAGTAGAGCAACAGTAGTGTTGGCGTCACTAGGCATAGCTACCAGGTAACTCGGGGGAGTGGAAGGCCATAAGTGCCGATGAAACCCCCCTGCTCTGGGTCTAAGTGAGCCACAGTAACTCCATCTTGTGAACTTTCACCAGCCTCCATGCTAACAGACAAAATGCTGAAGCAGAATATGTAACGGTCAGCTTTTTAGCAGACAGCTGCAGTTTCGCTCATACTAGCAGAACTTTTAGTGTTAACGAGGGGAAAAGGGGGAGAGAAAGGCCTACTACGTAGAGCTTGCAAGGTCGAAGATAAGCATGCGGACGAAAACTTTTCTAACACGCCACAATGTAATGCCGAGGGAGGGGTGGGGGGGAACAGAACAAAGGCTTACACACAAACAGCTTGGAATATAAAATGGGAAACTTGCTTGTATTTGCTGTGCTTGATTTGAGACATGCTGGTCTCCTAGTGCCTGTTCAGAGCTCTTGAATAAATTTGGTTTGCTTCTCCACCCTGGTGTGTTTATTGGTGCGACGCACACCGGGCAACGAACCCTGTTGCCCCCCCTTGGGCCATCTGGGCCGGCAACAGTTTTGGCGCCCAACGTGGGGCTCGAGGCTGAAATTTAGCCTTGCCCGGATCCCTCCTGGTGGCAGATGGATTACGGCGACGACCGATGCCCAGCGCGCACCGGTGACTTCATTGGGGGCCTCGGCAGAGACGTGGTGTGATCGACCCAGGAGGGCACAACAGTGCAACGCGCTCGGATAGTGGAGAAGCAGTTGTGGGCAACGGTGAGGAACCAGACCCTTGGATAAGGTAGGAACAGTCCAGTGGGGACTTTTACCTTTTTTGATCTGGGGATGCCCAGTGTCTCCCTAGAGTATGGGACAGGGACAGAGTACAGCCGGTGGGGCACAGTGTACGCCCTTAGAATGCATCCTAGCAAATTCGGAGTTGTTTGGGTCAGATTCGATGGTTAGAAGTAAATTGAAAAGATTCTGTACAGTTGACAGGTCTCAATACCAGCTACAGTGCCAGGAAAGGTGGCCACCGGAAGGATCACTTAATTACAACACAATCCTTCAGTTACTTTTGTTTTGTCAGCGAACTGGTAAATGGAATGAACACCTCTATGCATATACGTTTATGATGTTAAGAAATAGGCCTGATATTTTGCACAAGTGCCATTTGACTCTGACAAACTCGGTAGTACCTGCTGCTAATCCCCAGAACCCTCCCACAGTTGTAATGGCAGAATCGGTATCCCCTTTGGCTCCAACACCCCCACAGGCTCCAGAGAGTACCCCCTCGGTGGGATTGTATCCGTTGATTACTGAGAATGTGGTAGCCCATCCAGGAACACAGGATCGTGCAGCCCAGATTGTGCCAGTGTATTCTCATGTTCCTTGTAACCTAGTGCACCTAGCTGCCTTTAAGGCAGAAGCAGGGGAATTTTCCACGAATCCAAGCAAGTTTATTTCAATCTTTGAAGAGTGTCTAGCAAGCCATAAGCCTGACTGGGATGATTGTAATATACTTATGAGAACCTTATTGTCTGAGGTGGAGCGGAATCAGGTTATAGCTAAGGCCAAGGAGGAGGCACAGAGAAGGCATAATGAGGATAGAGAAGGCAAGCCCCCTATAGCTGTCCCTATAGCGGACCCCCGGTGGAATCCGAATGAGGAGGGGGATTTGAGGATGCTTAACTCCTATAAGGAACTGCTTATGTATGGCCTCCGGCACTCAGCTGTCAGATATAACAATTGAGCAAAGCCTTATGAGCTAATCCAGGAATCAAAAGAAAGTCCGGTGACTTTCCTACAGCACATTCGGGACACCATCCGGCAGAGTACTTGTGCAGACCCAGATGATCAGGCAACTGAGGCAATTATAAAGGGTATCTTTACCAGCCGTGTGGCCCCTGATATTAAAAGGAAACTGCAGAAAAAGGAGGATTTAATGGGAATGTCTATGGCTCAGATTTTTGGAAACTGCAAATAGGGCTTATTCCCTTAGAGAGGGAGAGAAGGAAAAGAAGCAAGTGAAAATGATGGTAGCAGCGGTGCAGGCCGGCGGCAGAGGAAGGTCACAGAAAGGTGAAAGGGGCCGGGGAATGAGAGGTCGTGGACGTGGGAACCCCGGTTCCCAGGACAGGTGCCTGGGTCACAACCAGTGTGCCATATGCCGAAAGGAGGGACATTGGAAAAATGAGTGCCCTGGAAGGGAAGGTCCCCATATGATGGCAGCGAAGGATCAAGACTAGGGGTGTCAGGGGAGACGGACCATCCTGCCACCGGAACCCCGAGTAAAAATGAGGGTGGGAAATTCAGAAATAGACTTTTTAGTAGACTCTGGAGCAGCATGGACCGCTGTAAATCAACCCCTTCAGCTGCCAGTGGCAGACTCCCTCACAGTGGTGGGTGCCACAGGGAAAGGAACTAAGTGCCCAGTGTATGCCCTAGCGGAATGTGCTTTGGGAAACAAAACTGTATCTCACAAGCTGGTTTACCTCCCCAATTGTCCAACACACCTACTAGGACGGGATCTGCTTTGTCGCTTAGGTGCCACCCTGCATTTCACTCAAGATGATATAACTCTCACCTTACCCCCTGAGAATGCTTGGATAATGACCCTTGCAGTTGAACCCTCAGCCATGCAAGCCCCAGAGTGGAACCAGTGGGAGGATCAGGTGTATCCCCTTGTCTGGGCATCAGGGGTCCCAGGGAAGGCAACCCATCAAACACCTGTTCATATTCAGCTTCTCCCAGGAAAAAGCCCAGTGCGAATCAAACAGTATCCAATTAAGAGGGAAGCCAGAGAGGGACTGCAAGAGACTATAGATCGGTTCCTAGAGTACGGTGTACTACGAGAATGCCAGTCAGCTTGGAACACCCCTATTCTGCCCGTACAAAAGCCCAATGGCACGTATCGGCTGGTACAGGACCTCAGGGCAGTCAATGAGAGGGTTAAGACTCTGCACCACCTTGTTCCAAATCCGTATACACTGTTGGCCTCTATAGGGGGGCAGTATACCCATTTCTCGGTCCTAGATTTAAAAGACGCTTTTTTTACGATTCCAGTCGACACCCAATCTCAGGAGATATTCTCCTTCGAGTGGGAGGACAACAGAAGGGTTAAAAAGCAGCTTTACTGGACAGTATTGGCCCAGGGATTTAAAAATTCCCCCACTCTGTTCGGCCAGGCTCTGGCCAGAGATTTGGAGGAGTGGAATAATTTGGACAGAGTCCTCCTCCTGCAATATGTAGATGACTTGCTAATTGCTGCTGTGGGTCTGATCCCTTGTCTCAAAGCCACTATAAGCCTCCTGAGGATGGACTCCGAGGATACCGGGTAGCTCGGAGCAAGGCTCAAATTGCTCTCTCAGAAGTATAGTATCTGGGATTTCACATAAGGCAGGGAGAGAGGCAGTTCTCAAATGAAAGAAAGGAGGCTATCTGCCAAGTTCATATCCCTAGCAACCGTAAACGGCCCAGGGCATTTCTGGGCATGGCAGGCTTTTGCAGAATATGGATCCCAGAGTATGGACTGTGGGCTAAACCTCTGTATGAATGGGATCGGATCATGACCCCTTTCACAGATCCCCAGAAGCAAACAGGGCACTTAAAATCTTGAAAAGGAAGTTGATGGAAGCCCCAGCCCTGGGTCTGCCGGATCTCTCTAAGTCGTTCCAACTGTATGTGCATGAAAGAAAAGGGGTAGCCCTGGGAGTGCTTACTCAGTTATTAGGCACCTGGAAATGTCCTGTAGCATATTTCTCTAAACAACTGGATCAAGTTACAAAGGGGTGGCCAGATGCTTGAGGGTAGTCGCAGCCACTGCCCTATTGCTTGGGGAAGCTGAAAAACTGACACTGGGAGGAACTGTGCAAGTGTATATTCCCCATATGGTCCAAGCCCTGCTGGACACTAAGGGTGATCTCTGGCTCACCCAGGCTCGGGTTGCTCGGTACCAGGCAAAACTGTTAGAGAACCCTGAAGTTACCCTGCAAACCTGTCCCTCCCTTAATCCAGCTACCCTGCTACCAGAAACAGAAAAGCAGGAACATGACTGTCTGGAAATCATAGATGCCCAATACTCCAGCCGCCCAGATTTAAAAGATCAACCACTCCCAAATGCTGACTTGGAATGGTATACCGATGGCAGTAGTGCCATTGTGGATGGGCAAAAGAGGGCGGGTTATGCTATTGTGTCTCTCCATGATACCGTGGAAGCTGAGAGTTTACCTGCTGGGACATCTGCCCAGCTTGCTGAACTAGTAGCCCTGACTCATGCACTCGAGCTGGCAAAAGACAAACGGGTTAATATCTTTACTGACTCAAAGTATGCTTTTGGGGTATTGCATGCTCACGCTGGTCTGTGGAAGCAAAGAGGGATGCTAACAGCCCAAGGCTCCCTGGTTAAGCATGGGTCTCAAATTCTCTGGCTGTTAGAAGTGGTACAACTCCCCTCAGCAGTAGCAGTGGTGCATTGCAGAGCCCATCAAAAGGAAGATCAAGATGTAACCAAGGGCAATGCCAGAGCAGACAGGGAAGCCAAGCGCGCTGCTACCCTGAAATCACCAACAGAGGAGAATGCCCAAATGCATGCCCTCATCCCATCAGTAGGTGAGCTTGCAGCTCCTCAGAACTCCCATGATGACAGAAACCTGGCTGACAGGCTCAGTCTCCAGGAAAAGGAGGGATGGCTTTATTCCACAGAGGGAAAAATCCTCCGGCCCAAGGGCCTGATCTGACCAGTGTTGCAGAAACTGCATCAAACCACCCATGCAGGCAGAGAGGCTCTTACACAGCTTATGAATAAATATTTTCTAACCTCTGGACTTAAACCCCTAGCATCACAGGTACAGGCTGAATGTTTAATCTGCCAAAAAAAATAACCCTCGACCAGGAGTAGCAGTGTTGCCAGCCACCCTGGAACCTACTCCAGGCCCAGAACTGGTGTGGCAAATAGACTTTACTGAGTTTCCCCGGACCCAAGGGTACAAGTTCCTCCTCATCTTGGTGGATCGATTCAGCGGATGGCCCGAAGCCTTCCCATGTCGTAACAACACTGCCAAAACGGTGGCTCTCAAGTTTGTCAAGAAAATTATTCCTCGCTTTGGACTTCCCCGGTGGATGGAATCTGATAACGGAACACACTTCACATCTCAAGTTGTTCAAAAGATATCAAGTGCCTTGCAAATCCCCTGGAAGCTCCACACACTATGGTGACCACAAGCCAGTGGAGTAGTGGAACGCACAAATCAGACACTCAAGCAACACCTCTCAAAGGTCTGTCAGGAGGTCTGATGCTTTGCCCCTTGTGTTACTCCGCATTCGTGCTCTCCCCAAAGGCAGGTTAGGGCTTAGTCCCTTCGAGATTATGTTTGGAAGGGCATGGCCTCTGAACGGTACACCGGTTCTGGCAGAAGAGTGGGAAATGGGGTGTGGTTTCTTGTCTCAGTACAGGTGCTCTCTGTCTGCTGTTCTTTCTTCTCTTCACAGATACACCAAAGATTCACAGTCTCTTCTGCTGGATGCACCTGTCCACTCCTTACAGCCTGGTGACTTCGTTCTCATTCGGACCTGGAAGGACGAACCTCTCCAAGAGAAGTGGAAGGGACCCCCACACCGTCCTGCTGGTCTCCCACACGTCAGCAATGGTCAAAGGGCACAAGAACTGGATTCATCACTCTCGACTGAAAGCAGTACCCACTCCTGAACAGTGGACTGTCCAGCCTGCAGAAAAGACTGCCAGCGATGATTTGGGACTTAAGCTGTTATTCAAAAGACAGTAAGGGTCACTGGGAATGCCTGGTGATCTCTTTGAACAGCCACAGTACACTCCCCACGAAAACCCTGAGCATTGGTTCTATCTATTCACAGAAGGCCGACCTAGCCTATGGTCCTGGTCCTTTTATTTTTTAATTTGTTTGGTGTCAATAATTCTTATCTTCTGGGCATTTAGGTTGTTGTAATTACAATATGGGTTCAGGTTTAGGGTCTCTCACAACATTCCTTTTTGTCACAGAAGCAATCCTTCTGTTACCTACTGTTTCACCCACATTGCATGCAGGATGGGGAGCCATCCCTGCAGATATGGCTACCAATACCTATAAGGCCCTGAAAATTGCCTTTGCCCGTGAGTTCAATCTCTCCCACTGTTGGATATGTGCCCAGACTCCCCACCATTCAGCTGGATTGCCCTGGAGAGTAGTTTCCCAAAATCAGACAAAGTCCTACTGCTTGGTCTTAGTGTTGGAGGAACAAGGGTTTGACCCTTATCAATGGACATATTAGTCCAATGCTCGCATGAAAAGCCAGAAGAGCAATGACACAGACACCGTTCTACTGCACAGGTATGAGTGATGGGCAACTTTGCTGGGGGACTTCAATCACCCTTCATGATGCAGAACTGTGTGTGGTATGAATACATAGGGCAGGGTGGGGATGTGACCAGTGGATCCAGTACTTTATACATGGACTGACCGTAATCCCTGCACAGTGGAAGGCAAGGACTGTGGATATTTGGAAGCTGCATTAACAGCTACAGTGTGATTCTGCCAGTGCTGTATGGATGACAGTGTGAATTCTGTCCCCTCCCCTACAAATTATTCAGGGAACCCCAGTGCATAAACAGTTGACTCAGGGGGTCAGGATATGGCTCATAACCTTCCTGTGACACAGTGTGTGAGAGCCACATTAGGTATAGTGGGCCTGGGTCTTGTAAAAATGCAAATGACACATCCCCTGGAATCCTTATGGAGTCTTGTTTCCCTTTTTTAAAAAAGTTGGAGAACTCAGCTTTCTTGTTGAAGCCAGAATGCCTCAATTTCAGCCCACACATCCATTAGCAGGATAATTACAGCTGTGGAATTCCATAGTGAAGGTTCAGTTCTGCTCTGATACGCAGCAGGCATGCATGGCGGGTGTCTCATCAAATCCACCTCTGCATTTGTGTGTTGTGCTGTTGATCATTTGAAAAGACACACAGCTAGCTTATGTGAATCTGCTTGTATAAGAGCAGAATGCAACCTGCTATATTGATTGTGTTCCTGGTTTTTGCGGAAGCTAAAAATGAGACATGGAAAACACCTAGCAATAATCAGTCTCGTCAGAGATAGACATGGAGTCCAATAGAATGTAATATTCCCACAGTCTTCTGATCCATGAACGCCTGGATAGCTGTGGATTCTGTATTTGTGGAAGGCCGAGCTATTCAGGGGGCAGACTGAAAGAACATGGCTCTATAGCAGGAGTAGGCAACCTATGGCATGCGTGCCAAAGGTGACACGCGAGCAGATTTTCAGAGGCACTCACACTGCCCGGGTCCTGGCCACCGGTCTGGGGGGCTCTGCATTTTAATTTAATTTTAAATGAAGCTTCTTAAACATTTTAAAAACCTTATTTACTTTACATACAACAATAGTTTAGTTATATACTATAGACTTATAGAAAGAGACCTTCTAAAAACATTAAAATGTATTACTGGCACGCAAAACCTTAAATTAGAGTTAATAAATGAAGACTCGGCACAGCACTTCTGAAAGGTTGCCGACCCCTGCTCTATAGCAACAAGTTTTGGTTGGTTTCAACTTGAAAATTCCGGCATAGTGCATAGGAAGAGGCACAAGGGCACACCCTATCCTTTATTATCATGAGTTCTCAGGAGCATTAAACTCCCTAGGTGGGATTTTCAAAAGCACCTAAGTGACTTAGCAGAGTCAATAGGATCTGTGCTCCTTAATTACTTAGGGGATGGGATTTTCCAAAGGGTCTATCTGTGGCCATGCAGCATGCCAATGTTG
This sequence comes from Trachemys scripta elegans, assembly GCF_013100865.1. Classification (NCBI taxonomy): domain Eukaryota; kingdom Metazoa; phylum Chordata; order Testudines; family Emydidae; genus Trachemys; species Trachemys scripta. The sequence goes on along the minus strand of NC_048308.1, from coordinate 32,549,771 downwards.
CAGTAGTTATAGGGCTTGAGAAATTCTTTTGCATAACTGGGAGGTGTGCTGAGGTTTTACAAGTTGGGAAAGGGAAAGGCTGACACCATGAACACCTTGATATTTTCCAGCAAATGTTTTCATATCACTTTAAAAAGTAGCTAATTCTAATGTAGAACATATTCCCTCGCCAATTAGGACAGTTGCTCTACTGGCCTTAAACTATTTGGGAGAGTCCATTCAAAGAAGTATCCAAAAGATAGCCTCTCTTTACATACAAGGCTATACAAATCTCTCAATATTTCTAACACTCTCCCATACAATAAAACAATTATATTTAATAATATATAACATGGATATTATGCTGCATATTTTCAAAGTGTTGTACAAACATCAATGGCAAGGTTTCCTAGAGGGGTTCAGGCAACATTGCTGCTATGCCATTCTTGGAGAACTCATCTCAAACAAGGGTGGTCCAGCCTTTCTCAAGAAATCATCACTCAACACTATCTCACCAGTTATGATCTGATTTATAGCTACTGAAGCATGCAGCCTTTTAGGGCAGGCTGATGACACCAGTGATCTGTGCCCAGAATTGGCAGCAAACTCATTTCCAAATATAGAATACAAGCTCTTGGTCATCATTTTTAAAGCTCTGAATGGCTTAGGGCCCAACATCTCTGCATATTTCCCATAGTAAATGTTTTGATTGGTGGGGACTCTTTATAATCAGGCTCCATAGTGGAACTCAGCAATATATATCTCTTTGGGTTTTTTCCTAACTATGGACATTGTATTCCTCTTGGTTTTCTTTAAGAAAATATATTAGATGAATTCCGCATAGAGGGGAGGGAAGAGGGAAGCAGTAGTAGGCAACATAGGGTATTGTTTCCTATTTGGGGAAATATTGAGTCAATATTGGGAGCTGGTGGACTTATCACCAGGGATAAATATCACCTGTTTTATGTCCTAAAAATGGTGCTGAAATATGGTTTGTGTAATACAAATGTACTTAGTAATAATATACAATAATATCGGCAACATTGTATCTTCAAACCAAAATAATGATGAAGGCTAACAGTACTCAATTCTACTATAATTTTATAAAAGTTAAAATTAAAGAAGTTCAGGCCAATTTATATATGAATGTTAAAATCATTATTATGACATTTTTTCATGACAGAAGATTTCTGAACGAACTCAAATGTGAAATTGTGGAACTATTAACTATGGTTTGTATCCTGTCCTTTAAATCAGCTTCTGTACCCAATGACTGGAAGATAGCTAATGTAACACCAGTATTTAAAAAGGGATCTAGAGGTGATCCTGGCAATTACAGACCAGTAAGTCTAATGTCAGCACCGGGCAAATTAGTTGAAACAATAGTAAAGAATAAAATTGTCAGACACATAGAAGAACATAACTTAGTGGACTTAGATTTCCAGAAAGCCTTTGACAAGGTCCCTCACCAAAGGCTCTTAGGTAAATTAAGTTGTCATGGGATAAGAGGGAAGATCCTTTCATGGACTGAAAACTGGTTAAAAGACAGGGAACAAAGGGTAGGAATAAATGGTAAATTTTCAGAATGGAGAGGGGTAACTAGTGGTGTTCCCCAAGGGTCAGTCCTAGGACCAATCCTATTCAACTTATTCATAAATAATCTGGAGAAAAGGGTAAACAGTGAGGTGTCAAAGTTTGCAGACAATACTAAACTGCTCAAGATAGTTAAGACCAAAACAGACTGTGAAGAACTTCAAAACGATCTCACAAAACTAAGCGATTGGGCAACAAAATGGCAAATGAAATTTAATGTGGATAAAGGTAAAGTAATGCACTTTGGAAAAAATAACCCCAACTATACATACAATATGATAGGGGCTAATTTAGCTACACTAATCAGGAAAGAGATCTTGGAGTCATCGTGGATAGTTCTCTGAAGACATCCACGCAGTGTGTAGCGGCAGTCAAAAAAGCAAACAGGATGTTAGGAATAATTAAAAAAGGGATAGAGAATAAGATGGAGAATATTTTATTGCCCTTATATAAATCCATGGTATGCCCACATCTTGAATACTACGTACAGATGTGGTCTCCTCATCTCAAAAAAGATATACTGGCATTAAAAAAGGTTCAGAGAAGGGCAACTAAAATGATTAGGGGTTTGGAATGGGTCCCATATGAGGAGAGATTAAAGAGGCTAGGACTTTTTAGCTTGGAAAAGAGGAGACTAAGGGGAGATATGATAGAAGTATATAAAATCATGAGTGATGTGGAGAAAGTGAATAAGGAAAAGTTATTTACTTGTTCCCATAATATAAGAACTAGGGGCCACCAATTTAAATTAATGGGCAGCAGATTTAAAACACATATAGGAAGTTCTTTTTCACACAGCGCACAGTCAACCTGTGGAACTCCTTGCCTGAGGAGGTTGTGAAGGGTAGGACTATAACAGGGTTCAAAAGAGAACTAGATAAATTCATGGAGGTTAAGTCCATTAATGGCTATGAGCCAGAATGGGTAAGGAATGGTGTCCCTAGCCTCTGGATGACAGGAGAGAGATCACTTGATCATTACCTGTTAGGTTCACTCCCTCTGGGCACCTGGCATTGGCCACTGTCGGCAGACAGGATACTGGGCTGGATGGACCTTTGGTCTGACCCGGTATGGCCGTTCTTATTTTCTACTAGCGCTTCTGGTACAAATACAATATGGTCCAATAAAATTAATAAGACAAGTAGCATTTCCTAGGAAGAAAATATTTACTCTCCTTGTCTTGGAATGTCTGGAGACTTTTGTAACTGAAGACTTTACTGTCTGTAAGCAATGTGTCAGCTTAGCTATCTGAGCAACGTCTTCATTTTTAAATATCATGCTCTGGAACAGCACCAGCTAGGTTTCTGAATGTTTTATGTCTGTGGCCCAGAGATACCACAAGAAAGTGGTGACTTATACTTGTCTATCTTGAAACTACCCAACATTGGCTTTACACTTGTCACAAGACAGGTGTCTGTAAGGAAGTTGACTATCATGTACAGGAGCGCACTATATATGTTTCAGAAGTGAAAGGACTCAACTTCAGCAGCTTGTGTATAGACTGTGTTCTTAAAGTCAGGGATTTCACTGACAAAAAGGGCAACTTTTTTTTTGCACAGTTGTAGACTTCCAGTTCTAAATGCATGCTAACCTAAAATATAGAGTAAGTGGCAGATTCAGGTATAATCTTTGTAGTATTCCTCTTGCATATATTCAGAAGTGCCCTCCCCAACCCTTCTCTTCAAAAAGGCAAATCTCAATAATGAACCTTTCTTTGAGATCAGGTGCTTTAGGTTTCTTGCCAAAAGGCATTGGTCAAAATGCATTATTCTCCAACTCTTAGCGCCCATTGCAGCTTGTTAGAGAAACAGGCAAAGTAAAAGAGGTTTGTTTTATTTTTACTGGCTTACAAAAGCTTCCTAAGTGTGAAACACTTACTATGCTTTCCACAGCTTTCAAAAAAACAGATAAATATAGTGCCATTGACTACTAGGAAAAAAATTTAATGTGAAGGACTGTCCATGAAATAACTAGAGAGGGGAGATTTGAAATTACCACCTAGAAACAGGAGAGTTTTGAAATACACATTCCACCCAATTGCCACCTGATAACCAAAATAGTGTAAGTCAAGGTTTTGGTATCTGGTGAAAATGCCAAAATGACCACCTGTGCTCACACCAGGTTTAGGGTCATCACCTCATAGATCTATTATCATAGCAAGAAAGAGACATCCTTAGTACGAATCAGAAGGAAAACTCATTACTGAAAGAGGTTAGATTTTCTCATTCTCTAGCATTCCCTCTCTCAACTTCGATTCCATCACATAACCTCCTCACATAACATATCATTGTGTTCTGTAGAAAGATCAGCAGTTATACCTGTACCAGTGGTGGTGGTGGTGGGAAGGGGGAGGTACAACTGACATCTAGGGCTAGTCTGTCCCTGGTTTTTGCATGACTGAGCAGGAAGGTATTCCAGAGCCAGATCCAACTGCTTTGGGGAGCCCTGGTATTACTCCATCAAACCAGCTCAAAGCATATGGACAGGATGTAGAGCCATGGTCCCATCTTCAATCCACAGTGGCTTGCAGACCTGTCCAGGTGTACTGAAGACAGAGGCTTCACCATCCAAATGGGCACACAGCCTCCCCAAAGAGGGGTGGCAAAATACCACAATCTGGCATCTGGTGTTTAGTGTGGCTGCTTACCAATAATCAAATATGTCTAAGGGAAAACAAAATTATCATTGACTGTTTCATAGAAAATTAGAGAGAACTTCTCAACTGAGGATAAATTACTTAGTCATACTTAATGCATCTTACTGTGTTTTCAACATCCCTTTATGTGAAAGGAACAGGCATATCATCTGTGAATGTTTCTATATTAATATTTTAAAAACTGAAGCACTCAACAACAGCTGAATTAAGAACAATTTTTCTGCCAATTACAAAGCCACTGGGAGCATCGTAGTTGAATTCTGAGTACACCATGGTGAACACAGGTAAAAGAACAACAATTTTTGGCACAGCCGGTCCCAGCTAACATTTCTGGTCTTTATCCACTGAATCATCTGATCTTGTAAAAACATTCATAATGGAAATAGTCTCAGACAAAGAAATATACAAAGCTTTCTTATGGAATCTATTTTTGACCCTAACTGTGATGTTAAGAGAGGGCTATGATAGGCACATATAGTCTGTTCACTCATAAATAACATAGGTGCAATTTTTATCGGTCCTAGTCCTTGTGGTAACAGTGGGAGTGTCACTGTTTTATTAGTTACATTTGCACTTTTTGATGTTCCTTGAAAACAACATTCTGTTTCAGGAGATGTGCCTGTCAAGGAAGCTGGGGAGAAGGTGGATAGTATGATGAGTGGCTTCCAACACTTTGTTTATGTCTCTGTGGGGTGGATGTATTTGTTAACCCTGCTCTCACAATATGGATGAGTCAATACTGCCATCACAAATATTTTCAAATATTTCAGAGAGTACTGCTGTAAAGCTACAGTAGATTTTCTGCCAGTTTGACTGAAATAGTGTCTCCTTTGATTTCAGATACATTTAATCTTTTAGCAAGAGGGCGGATACCAGATAAGTGGTAGTACAAGATTCCAACTTGCATTATTGATACTTACTTCCAAAGTGTCCAGTTCAAATGGTGGGCGAATGTTAACAAAACTGGTAGTATGAGTCTAGTGGCTATAGGACAGAACACCAACCAAAAATATGTTTTTGTTGCTCCAGAAGGCTCTCATGTGAGAGAAAATGGACTTCCACAGAAATGAAAATCCTCTGCCTGAACTGGTGTTTTGGCAAGTTGTATTTTCCTGCACATATTATAATTGAGGATTTTTCTGGCCTTCACAGAACAATGGACACCGGTCCTACACAATTCCCTTCATTATCATGTAGAAACTTCATCAGTAAACTTTATGTTGTGTGCAAAGCATGGCACATGTGCATAGCCTTCATCCCCTACGTTGATTCCATTTCCTGACAGAAAGGTCAGAGAGTTGGAGGCTGTGGACATAAGCCATCTGCACAGTGGTGTAACTACTCCTGTAAATGGATCACAGTATGAACTTTAGAAAAAAATATTTATTACACATCATAGGTTTCCTGGCAGATTTAGTTTGGAGAAGCTGGATCAGATAGACTGGAAGCTTGATAGATTTCTTTAACCACTATTTCAGAATACACATGGCTGAAGCTGAGAAAATAATTCAAAATAATTTATTAGATACATTTAGTCTCTTTTTTTTACTTGTTAAATAGCTATGAGCAGATCATGATTTTGTTTAATATATTCATTATTCTAATTTACTTTACATATTTTAAAATGAAATTTTTTTTAATACCAGGGACTGATCAGGAACAGTTTGCTGCAACTATTCTATACTGGATATTTTAAATTCAAACTGTTGGTTAGTTGAGAGTGGCCACATAAGTCCAATGGCATTGTTTCTATTCCCTGACTGGGTGAGGGTAGCTTCTATAATCAGGACAAGTACATGAAAAAAAAATCAATGGGGCTTTGATACATTTAGGGAAATGAAGCAGTTTAGGGAAAGGATGCAGATAAGGAGGATTAGAGAATTTTAGAAATATTAGGTAATTAAACAAGAATTGGTCTTATTTTAATGGCAGATAAGAAGAGGGGATTATTTTGAAGGTAGCATGGATACTTCTCTCATGTTCACAACCAATGCTAACCCTATATTATTCTTCCTGGGTCACTCAGTTATGGGGCAAAGGCATGCCCTTCTACCTCCCAGGATGAATCGATGATGAACCAGTAAAACTGTGGAAGCTATGGCCAAGTAAACTTTCTCGTTCGTGAGTTTTACCTTTTTCATCCTGCTTGACATTTCTGAGGGTGAGCTGTATTACAGATTAGTAGCTCGTGGCAATAGGCTGCAGAGATGAGATTTTAGTGCGATATGGTATACAGGCACAGAAAAAAAAAAGAAAATGTGTGAAAAATTGCAATGACAAAGTCATGTTGATAGCTTGGTTGTAGAGGTTGCTGAAATGGTTTGTTGCATTATGATTAGGGATTGGCCAACTGGTATGAATGAAGTAAGAGCTGGTTCAATCTTTCATCCAAACTCTCAAACCGAACCAAACTTGAACCTGATTTAAAGTTAAAACAAATCTGGTGCTTATTGCTTTAGTTTCTTAGTTTTAATTTCAAGAATTGGTGTATTTGGTCAGGATAGAAAGCAAAAATCCAGAAAAACCTGAAGAATATGCATCCCAGATAAAACCAAGCAATTCTAGAAATCTTGTGAGAAAATCCATTCTTATGTAATTCCCAGCCCACCATCTAGACCAGGAAGTTCAGATAAGTTCTGAGAAACATCCCCATATCAAAACCAACCCAGCCCTCCAAATCTTTTGCACTTAACCCCTTTCTTAATTGTGAAGCCTTCAACTAAAATATAAAGACAGTGGTAAAGAATCATTGCTGTGGATGCAGAGGGCATAGTTGTATACCCCTTTGCCTGTAGAGGCAACTGTGCAGGACAAGGCATTCACCCTCATGGGAGACAGCAGCCCTCCTCTCTTGGGACTCATTCTGTGGGAAGCATCTTTACATCTTCAGGCTATGACTACATGGGAGCTGTGCTGCTAGAAGAGGCTCCCTAGAGAAGGTGATGAATCAGTGCATATAGTAATTCAGGGCACCTTCTGATGGGCCTTGTCCCTTCTCCACCAGCCATGTCCATTTTGTGACTGCACAGGCCATCTCAAGCCTCTCACTTAGTGAGGACAAGTTGCAGTTATCTTGTGCAGCTGCAGCTCCTGCACAGGTAGGATTTTTTGTTGCTCAGAGCCAATAGCCCAGGCTTGCAGCAGCAGAACGTAAGATATGAAAACAAAACAACAAACATTTCTTTTCTATTTATGTTACATATTTATGTTGTGTTAAGCAGTGGATGTGACTTTGCTTCCTGTTCCACTTGTCCTGTATGATTAAAATTATTATTATCATTTGTTTCTGTTACATTTACAGCATGGCATGCTAAAGTCGGTGCAGTCTCTGTTGCACAGAGTTTACACTCCAAAAATGCAACTGGCAAGCAAGGTGTCTAAGCAGAAGTTAGACTTTTGTGTAGTGAGTCCACAGAATATCAGGTTCCGTGGTGTCATATTTGTGATTTGGTAGTGAAATAAAATCCATATCCAATGTGACTACTACTACAAGCAACGTAAAGAATTTGTTCCCCTTCCTTCTTTATTTTGCATTAACAATATGCCACTACTCACTTAGCTGTCAGTATTGCTTATAACATAGTGAAATGGAAACTGATTCAGTGCAGAACGTGGCTTGATATTACAACTCTAGAGAGGCTCTATGATAATGACTTACATACAGACGGTAATTTTTATCCAGAAGACTTCTATTCTTAGTGCTTTGTAGTGTTGTTGTAGCTGTGTTGTCCCAGGATACTAGAGAGAGACAAGGTGAGTGAGGTAATATCTTTTATTGGACCGACTTCAGTTGGTGAAAGAGACAAGCTTTACACAGAACTCTTATTCAGGTCTTTACAGACTTGATAAACTGATATATAGGCATTGCCCCTTTAAACACAGCTGTCGACAGTACACAGGAATACCACACAAGATGTTAGGATACAAAGTGAAAATAATTTCTCCAATTGAAGCTGAAGGGGCAATTCTTTTTTGGTAGACAGAATACCATTAGCCAAGTTGGAATTTGATCTAGACAAAAGGGTTCACATTCCATCTCTTGTAAAAGCTGCCATTGGATTTTAGGGATCAGAATCATAGAATCATAGAATATCAGGGTTTCGAAGGGAAGTGCTGGAAGTGCTCAGGGCCTCAGTTTTGCATCTCATAGTGATGGGCAAGTACCTAATTGCTGTGGTTCAGGAAAAAATGTATAGCTTATCCTTGTGTTTTAGGAAGAATGTGTGTGTATATATATATGTATATGCACATACTACTAAATATAATATAAAAACCTGTATTACCTTTTTTCTCCCTTGCCTCACAATAGGATACAGTACAGTACTATGTGTGTACTATATATATATATACCGTAAATGTTTATCTATACATATATATTACATACACACACACACACACACATTATATATACACACATACATACATGTTTTTGTATACATATACATTTTATATATAAAATTATATAAATGTTTTTGTATACACACAGAGTACTGTACTATATCTTACCTGTGAAAAGAAGAAAAGTGAGGGAGATTTTGATAAATAACCAATGTGAGTCACTTTTTTGTATGAGGAATGACATAGAAAAAAGCCCTACAGCTATGACTTGTTTTTGCCTACTACCAAGAGAGAAAGAGAGAAAGAGAGAGAATAAAGGAAAAATAAATGTGTCTATTATTTTTCAGTATTTTGCCTCTTTTCTTTCTTTTTAAGTAGACTGTATATTTCATATTAAGTGAAATGATATCTGACACTCATTGGACAATCTCAATTTAAAAAAAAAAATTAAAAAAATGTTTTATAGTATATGTTCTTTTGGAAAAATGGAATCCTTTTTGTATATAACGTCAGGCTGACTAGAGTAAAATGCTTGGTTAATTTTTTTTTCATCTTTGTTTTCCTTTATTTACGTGCCTTATGGGCTTCTAAGAAGGAAAATTCTGCCTGTAGCAAAACATGTATTTTTGTTATTGATAAATTATAAACATTTCTGTATTCACCAAACTGGCTTTTACCCTTACAATGTGCTGCACATTCTTTCCCTGCCTTATACAGCTTCTTCTTCATCACATTCCTACACACTAATATTTCTTCAGTCTTTCTCTCAGACTAGCATGAAATTCAAGACTGAGGTTGGGGCCTGCTTTCTATGCCCTTTAGAATGTTAAAAGGATAGGACAAAGAAGCGAAGATTTTTCAGCTTGGTCTCATTTTTATATCCTGACATACTATTGACAATTTTTTAACAATATTCAGCTAACTGAAAATTCTAAGAATTAGTCTTATAATACAGCATATGATTGTTGCTTATGAGATAATTCATCAGATAGCCGAGTAAAATGGTAATTAACAGAATTAATTTAAAAACTTTTCTGCCATACTTTATGTAAATATATACATTTAATATATGTCATTATGATTGGTTTAACCTTTAATTTTTAAATAAAACTTACTAACAAATGTACTCATTTGGGACCGGTAGTGAGATGGGAAGACTTCTAGATTTCTGATGCAGATCCAGTTTAGATTGCAAGCTAATATCTGTCATTTGTAAGACTGGCTGGAAAAAGGGATTCCCTTTCACAAGGGAAAGGTTTCAACATTTGTGCTTCATTCCACGTCAGAACATGGATTTGAATTTTTTTTACAAAAACACGTATGCAGAGCCCCAGAATAATCAAAGGACCTGGGAAGTGGGAGACCCAGATTCAAGTTCCTGCTCTGAATCAGGCAGAGTCTTCCACATCCCTGCTGAAGGCCCTAACCACTAGGCTATTGGCTATTCTAAGGTCTCTCTCAGAAATTTCATCCTGCACCTGAGGAACATTTCTGTGATGTTTGCGGTTTTCAAAGAAGCAGCATTTTCTGATTAAAAAAGTGTTATCAAAAAATTCCTGCCCAGCGACCTCTGTGAATGAGTTTGGTGGTCTTAATTCAGTTCCTCCTGACCGCCCTAAAAATCACCATTGTAATCAGCAAGTCTCTGCAAAGAGTCCAAAAATTGAACAGTCATGGGAATTAACTACCGCCTGTACTCTTGAGGTCCATCTTGAACAGTAATCCACACTGATTTACTATATCTGTCACTCCACCAGATCCACTGTACTGAAATCCTGGTTGGCTAGAATTTGTTCCTTTTGCATTATTTCAATAGTGATGCACTGTCGGAAGTGCAGATAGTGGATGAAATCCTGGCCTCGTTGACAGGATTTCACCTAATGCATCTAGTTGACAGTGGCTGGATCCTACCCATGTCTGGACGCACCGGAATCATTCTGCATTCCCCAGCACACCATTATGTAAAGTGTACCTTTTAAGCTACTGTGATGCTTTCATGACACTAATGTGGAGTTTAAAAAATAGTATTAGTTATTCAAAAATGTGCAATGATGACATAAATAATTTACTGAGCTACAGCAAAATGCTGTGTAGTATGACATGATAATTATATTGTACTGTCATTCCATTGGTAAGAAAAGTCTTTGCTTCTTTGTAAAATTATTTTTATTGAACATGAGGAGTACAACATTTCACCAAGATAACAACAGCAAAAATGACAACAGAGTAACACAGGCACTACAAGTCGGCACACAGTCTCATCCTAGGATTGGGTGGTATTTGGGTCCCTGATTTTGAGTACCACTTTGGGGTGGTGTTTGGTGTCAGGAATTAGTCTCTTTACACAGAAGGATCAGTCCTTTTATTCCTCTCAGCACAAAGTCTGTGACTGATTCTGGCCTTCTTGTTCACCCCATACATGGATGTAGAGGTCCAAGATAATCTGGCCCTAGGTGTTTTGTGTAAAGATATGTGTTGACTAACTACCTTTCACGTGGGATGGAGTGGTTCATTACCTCGCCAAAATCATTCTGGCTATGTCTAGGTCTTTGGCCAGGATATGGAAATGTCTTCGCTTGCTTACATGGGTATATCATGTAGGCAGCAGCTCTGCACCTAATAAATTATGCCAGTCAGAAAGACCCTCAGGCATAGGAAACCTTTGCTGACATATGCTGCATCTTTTAAAAGAATTGCACTACAACAAACAACAAGGCATTTTTCAAGGTCTAATTACCGACATGTTCAGTTAAACAGAACTTGTAAGACTATAGGTAATAGCACAGGAGACTCCCAGTAAAATTACAGATGCCAGCTATCTAATGTCAGAGTCTTTGGGGTATTTAGCATGACTGTGAAATATGTATGATATTCTTCACTGCCATCAACACTGTTGATGTTGCAACACCAACATTTGTTTTTAGGGGGTTGCTTCTGGTAATAATGGCAATTTACAATAACATTACAGGATACATGACTTGTGTCAAGCAACAAAGAGTCCTGTGGCACCTTATAGACTAACAGACGTATTGGAGCATAAGCTTTCGTGGGTGAATACCCACTTCATCAATAGGTATTCACCCACGAAAGTTTATGCTCCAATATGTCTATTAGTCTATAAGGTGCCATAGGACTCTTTGTCACTTTTTACAGATCCAGACTAACACAGCTACCCCTCTGATACATGACTTGTGTCATTACTGACACTACCTCAAAAATGGCTTGGTTACTGGGGTGAAATTTATCACTGTGCAGGGGTCCAGGAAAAGGTCTACCTACCACGTTAGCTCCGCTTAGGCCCTCAAAGTATGGATTGAGGGAATGTAAGTGGTTCATAGGACATATGCTGGTCCTCTGCACAGGAGTGAATTTCACCCTATAAAACCAAAACATCTTTTAATGTAATACAAGGCTACCTGGAGTAACACAGCTGTTGAGCAGTGGATAGAATTCCCCAATATTTAACCATGCTAATTTTGCTAAATTAAAAAACATCAACAACAGAACAATTCAGTGTCATTTAAACATTGGACCTTCAACCTATAGACTGTGTCATATGTGTCTGGAGGGTATTGTCTCTATCACATTCATAGAATCATAGAATATCAGAGTTGGAAGGGACCTCAAGAGGTCATCTAGTCCAACCCCCTGCTCAAAGCAGGACCAATTCCCAGCTAAATCATCCCAGCCAGGGCTTTGTCAATCTGGGCCTTAAAAACCTCCAAGGAAGGAGACTCCACCACCTCCCTAGGTAACGCATTCCAGTGTTTCACCATCCTCCTAGTGAAATAGTATTTCCTGATATCCAACCTGGACCTCCCCCACTGCAAATTGAGACCATTGCTCCTTGTTCTGTCATCTGCCACCACTGAGAACAGCCGAGCTCCATCCTCTTTGGAACCCCCCTTCAGGTAGTTGAAGGCTGCTATCAAATCCCCCCTCATTCTTCTCTTCTGGAGACTAAACAATCCCAGTTCCCTCAGCCTCTCCTCATAAGTCATGTGCTCCAGACCCCTAATCATTTTTGTTGCCTTCCGCTGGACTCTTTCCAATTTTTCCACATCCTTTTTGTAGTGTGGGGACCAAAACTAGACACAGTATTCCAGATGAGGCCTCACCAATGTCGAATAAAGGGGAACGATCACGTTCCTCGATCTGCTGGCAATGCCCCTACTTATACAGCCCAAAATGCCGTTAGCCTTCTTGGCAACAAGAGCACACTGTTGACTCAGATCCAGCTTCTCGTCCACTGTGACCCCTAGGTCCTTTTCTGCAGAACTGCTACCTAGCCATTCGGTCCCTAGTCTGTAGCAGTGCATGGGATTCTTCCGTCCTAAGTGCAGGACTCTGCACTTGTCCTTGTTGAACCTCATCAGGTTTTTTTCGGCCCAATCCTCTAATTTGTCTAGGTCCCTCTGTATCCGATCCCTACCCTCTAGTGTATCTACCATGCCTCCTAATTTAGTGTCATCTGCAAACTTGCTGAGAGTGCAGTCCACACCATCCTCCAGATCATTAATAAAGATATTAAACAAAACCGGCCCCAGGACCGACCCTTGGGGCACTCCGCTTGAAACCGGCTGCCAACTAGACATGGAGCCATTGATCACTACCCGTTGAGCCCGACGATCTCGCCAGCTTTCTATCCACCTTACAGTCCATTCATCCAGCCCATACTTCTTTAACTTGGCGGCAAGAATACTGTGGGAGACCGTATCAAAAGCTTTGCTAAAGTCAAGGAATAACACATCCACCTCTTTCCCCTCATCCACAGAGCCAGTTATCTCATCATAGAAGGCAATTAGGTTAGTCAGGCACAACTTCCCCTTCGTGAATCCATGCTGACTGTTCCTGATCACTTTCCTCTCCTCTAAATATTTCATAATTGATTCCTTGAGGACCTGCTCCATGATTTTTCCAGGGACTGAGGTGAGGCTGACTGGCCTGTAGTTCCCCGGATCCTCCTTCTTCCCTTTTTTAAAGATGGGTACTACATTAGCCTTTTTCCAGTCATCTGGGATCTCCCCCGATCGCTAGGAGTTTTCAAAAATAATGGCTAATGGCTCTGCAATCTCACCCGCCAACTCCTTTAGCACCCTCGGATGCAGCGCATCCGGCCCCATGGACTTGTGCATGTCCAGTTTTTCTAAATAGTCCCGAACCACTTCTTTCTCCACAGAGGGCTGGTCACCTTCTCCCCATGCTGTACTGCCCAGTGCAGCAATCTGGGAGCTGACCTTGTGCGTGAAGACAGAGGCAAAAAAAAAAAAAAATTCAGATCATAAGCTCTTTGAAAGAGAACCATGTCTTTTGACATGACATATGAGATCTCTACCGACAGCCAGTAGGTCATCATGATCACTGCAAAATGTATGTATGGATAATATTTAAGGAGTTATGTATCTATACTGAAAATTATGTTCTTAAGGTCTTGGAGTTAAGGCAGGTCACCAGAAGGTGACATACCTTGGACATGTTCCTTTCAGATGCTTAATTCCCTGTCTGGTCATGTATGTATTGTGCATTGTATGTCTCACAATAGATGCTAATTTGCCTCCTATGCTGCAAGCCAGTTGTAAGATTACAAAATCTTTAAGAGAGAAAATCTACTGGAAAAAACAAAACAGCAGGGGTCTGTCCTGTTTATGACTGAGATAAAGGATTGTTGGGTATATCTGGGGGTACAAGAAAACACACAAGAGGAAAGCTACCTATTTGTTTGTATTATGAAAGAAGGGTCGCAGCTGTAAACAACTGTAAAATGCTACAAGGATTTTGGGTGAACAATATTCTACAAGACATGAGAGTATCTTGCTAATAAGTCTAGGCTCAAGAATGTGTGTTATGGTTTTGTTTTATAGGTAACCATTTGTTTCCAATATTTCTGCTTACTATTACTTGAATCTTTATGCTTTGTTAAATAAACTTATACTTGCCTTCGCTATAAACATATCTAAGAGTTATGAGTTAAATGGTGTGGTGATCTGAGATGGAACTGGTAAGCTAGCACACACTGTTTCTTTGGAAGCAGTGAATCTGTGAACACTGCGTCTAGCAGAACATGGGATGAACAGATGAACACTCCAAGAGATGCTTGAAGGGCTTGAGTGTGCCTATTGCTAGCCTGTAAAAAGACAGCAGACCTTTAAAGCCTAGAGGGGAGTGCTTGCTTTGCCCATGGCCAGTGGAGTTGGGAAACAGATCCCCGGCAGGCACAGACAGGGCTTCTGATGCTCAGGGCAGGTGGTAACAAGGTGCTTCACAGCCCTGGCTTCCCCTGGGACATGTCACAAATGCACAAGCTATACGGTAACTCTTGTATGTCGATTGGGATCTCAAAAGCATGTTGTTTTTGTTTCAGATGTAAAACTTTTTGTTTATAAGTAGTTTTTCCTCTCTATAACAGCCTCTCGCATTTCCTACTAAACAGCCTCTTCTGATATAAGACACTAACACTATCTTGCTCCCAACTCCATTCACTTCCATTATACAGTGTTCTTTGTAATATGCATATGATAATACACCAAAACACTGTCTCCTTTAAAAAAAATGAACTACTAAGAAGAGAAACAATATAAGGCCTGACTAGTAAATAAAAGTCTAGAGACAATCCTGCCACTCTATTCTTTGTGATACCAAAGAGTGAAATGCTTTGTGTGACTGATTTCAGAGTAGACTACAGCATCTGCCACCCCTCCCATGCCTTAAAACTGTTTATTACTTAGCATACTTTACAATTTCCAGTCCTGCTTTTTTAATGCATTTAAGTAGAAAAGTATGTACCTGAAGAAACTAAAATTTCCCATGAGCTACTTTGTATCAGATGTATGACCACACAGATTTTTGGATTTTAGAGAAATTATTTTTCTCCCCCACCAGAATACAGCAATAGAAAATAAAACAGTTTCCTCTTCAAGGGAAAGGCATTTTGTACCTAATTCCATGTAACATCTCATTTGATTTTGTGTCATTTTACTCCTGGTGATTCTGTTACAAAATAAGAAACATCACCATATTGGAAGAAAGTCAAACTAGAGATTATATTAGGCTCAGGCAAATGGTATTCACCTTTTATAGCCCCTATGTTTTATAATGAAGATACTTCATTGAAACAATGATGCATACTTCAACAGTTCCCTGGAGAGCAGTGAATCCTGTTTGGAGAGATTCATGAATATGTGCATTAGCACAATCCAACTGGAACTTGCCCTTAAAAACGAACCACAAGAGAAGCTGATCAGTTTCTGCTTATGTATATAATCAGAAGGTTATCATATTATCTCTCTCTCCACAGGGAAAAGCAGATGCATATTCTACACCACTTTAAGATGAGAAATGCCAAAAGAAACAACAAGCTTTTCGCTACCCACACCACGCCAGTGACGTTCTTTATATAAGATCTACAGAAAGACCTTTTAGAAAAGGCAAGAAAGAATACATGATCTGTTTCTTTAAATGAAGATTTGTTTTGCATATGACTAGTCATAGCCTAAACCTTTTAAAAAATTTACATCTGCATAAATTTAGTCAAAGCCATTAATAAACCTGAAGTGAGTTCAAAGACTGTTATAGATGGCAAAAAGATGAGACAACCATTTCACAGAGTCAAGGCTTGCAAAGATATACGTGAAACTCTGTGTCCTGAAGATGAATGAGGGACACTTGGGCAGTTCTTGAAGCAGTAGTTTATTTAAAGTACAAAGAATTCAGTGAAAAATACTTCTGGCCAGCAGTTGGTGCCCGGTTTTCAAGAAAAATGGCAGACCACCACTAAGCTAGTGACAATGATAAAGAATATCCACATAGATTTACAGATTTATCTTTAGGTTTGTAGCAACCTCAGCAGTATGAAAAAATAATACCATTATAAGACTATTTTGCTTCTTCGGAAACAAATTAGAAAGGACTCTAGTATTTGAGACTCTCTATGATGGTGCATATTATTAAATGATCATTACACATACTGTACAGCAACAATAAGAAATATCAGTTAAAAGCAGTCATTTTTATCCATGTTAGTAAAGATTTAAATAGACAAACAAAATGGGAAAGAAAAAAATATTGTAAACTATCCCAAATGTAAAATGTGCATTTGCTTTATTATAGTCTATTTGGTGTCTTCTGAGCCCATAAAAAAAAAATCTATATTAATGGTTTGAAGTGTAAAATACAAGGTAAAAAAGATTTGCTTAAAAAGAAGTCTACAATTTTATTACAGAAAGAAAAAACTTGATGACGTTGATCGGCATGTTTAATTTAAGCTGTCAGATAGTCATTACAAAGACATCTATGATAATGAATTTGGAGAAACTGTTACAAGAAGCTACTTCCGATGATCAAAAGCAAAGATGATGTTTTTTATTTTTTTTAAAGTACATATCATGAGTCCAACCTTGTCTCTCTGCAGTCCAAAGATCCTGAATATAAAACCTTTCTGGATGTCTAGACTCTTCTTGTGTTGGAAGCAAAATCTCTCAATGTGTGTGTACCAATTTTTTATGGCTTGTTTTTAAGGCAGGGAGAGAGTGTATGACAATTTCTAAATTAAATATACAGGCAGGGCATAATTATACCCTCTAAATAAGATATAATTTCATAAATGTGCAGTAGATTTATCCCCACTTTGCACCACACACTAAACTCATATGCCTGGCAGATTAGCACTGAGCTCAGCCTCTTCTTTGAGACTATTATTTTTTACTTAGAAACTGGTTGAATGTGTGTGTGTGTTTGTGTATGTGTATGAAGTACCATGCTTGCCCAGTTCAGCCACTTGAAACACTCAGCAATATTAATATTTTTTCCACAGTTAATAATGTGTCTTCGCTATACCAAAGAAGAAGAAAAATCTTTTTTTCCTTAGGAGACAGGGAGAAAGGCTAACAGGTTTGTTTTTCTTGTTTTGCTGTGGGGGGTCACATCCAGCTATAACACAGCAGTTATCACCACATGTCATCAAATAACCAGCATAAGCAAATGTACTGATCCTCAGCAACGACTCCACATAAAAAAATCTAAATAACGATAGCAGGGCACTACTACCATCTCCAGACACCCCCACCCTCCACCCAGGCCTTAGAACAGTGACATAAACAGTGTTTAATACAGGAGAAATACTTTAGCACACCTGGCAGCTTCCAGGCACTTTTGGTTTCCTGTAGCTCTGAACAAAAATACTCATGTAAGACATTGACACCAGAGAATTCTGTCCTTTTGTTGCAGGCACCAGAAAAACAGCATTTTTTTCACCAGTGAAATTTGGTGAGATTTTGGACTTGTACAAAAAAAATGTTCACCTTTCACCAATGTAACTGCTTTTTGTTTGGTGAAAATAAAGCTTGTGCATCACAGAAGGGGGGTGCAGGGGAAATGGAAGGTCAAAGGGTAAATTCCAATTGCTGAGAAGTGTTTTTATGAGTTGAATCTTAACCATGTGATAAGCAGCATTCTGACTCTGAAGGGAAGGGGGTTTGAAAACATCAGAGGAAAACCTTTGAGAAGCATTGTACAAACTTAACAGTTGGTTTATGAAAATTACTCTCTTGCTTGACTGTTCATTTTATTTTTTGTTCCAAGGCTTGAATAGAAATTTTCATAGCTAAAACCCTGCATCAGCTTGGTAAATTGAGGGGAAAATAAGCAAATAATTTCTGTTTTATGAGTGATAAGTTTCTTCTACCCTACAAATATGTCTTTGATGTAATAGAGGCACAAACAGAGGAAAAGGTGAAGAAAGAGGTTGCTAAAATTGTGGTAGAAGCACAGGGGCACAGCTAATATCAGCTGCAGTAGCAGAATGGGCTGCAGATGTAGCATGGAAGCACGTGCAACAACAGCCGTAGCAGACACTGCACCTTTCTCCTTCTCCTCCCACTAATAAAAACCAGAATAGGCAGCAACCAATCCTTCAGTCTTCTTGACAGATTCTTCTCATTCCAGTAACCCACCACTCCCGGCATCAGCTGATGAGTTTCCTCTCCTATGAGTTTGTGGTATGTACCACTGTATGGTAAGGAGCACACAGATCATTCACTAATGTCAGTGATATTGATAACTTCTGTGTATTTAGTAGATGGTACAGAGGTTAGCTTCAATGTGGCTGGATCAGTGAGGGTCTCTGTGCCAACTGCCATGACAGAGGTATTGTTGATAATATAGGCAAAGGATAAGTAAACCAGGACAGTGAATGCCAGTGGGCAGAGCCAATAGTTATCGCTGACACTCGCCAAAGAAATGGAAAGACAAGAAGAATTAAGTAAATTCAATGAAATCAGCTGCACCATGATGACTGTTATGGTCATATTGAACCAATTTTCTGCTGGTATAAATTGGCATCAAGCAATTGAAGTCAATGGAGCTGTACCAATTTATACTAGCAGAAAATTGGCCCATTGTTTTTTTGTCATGGAAGTACTGCAAGTTAAGCTGCAGATAGGGTGACCAGATGTCCCGATTTTATAGGGACAGTCCCGATTTTTGGGTCTTTTTCTTATATAGACTCCTATTACTCCCCACCCCCGTCCCGATTTTTCACATTTGCTGTCTGGTCACCCTAGCTGCAGACCAGATCAAGTAGTAAGCATTGGCCATTTGAATTTATTGTTCCATAACACCTTGGCTAATATAAGAAAACCTGGTGTTTTTGTGAACATACTTAAAATAATTAAAATTTTGAAGACAGTTAGATCCCATCCAGAATGTTAGGGGAATTTTGATAAACAATTTACCAGCTCTTCATCTGATGTAAATCAGTATACCTTCACTGACATCATCAGAACGACAACAAATGATGCCAGTTGATGATCTGATCCAATATCTTAAAAGAGCCAATTTGTGGTGAAGATTTGTGCCTTTTTGTGTTATTTTTATTTTACAGACGCTGTTCTTACTGGGTTGGGAGTATTTAACCAAAGTAATGTAATAAAAATCAAATGAATGATAGACAATGAAATGGAAAAAAAAAGGAATAAAAGACGGTCTTGTTATTTTAAGGCTTGATCCTGAAATTCCTTACCCATGTGAGTAGAGCCATTGACCTCTAAGGACAAATCATGTGAATGAAGGTTTTGCAGGATCATTGCTGAAGATTGCAGAGCTTTGTGAACTACATTTTACTAGCAAAATACTTCAATTAGAAAAATCCAAATGTGTCATCTGGCTACAAACAGGGATGATCTGAGACACATTTCTCTATTCCCTTAAATCCCAATCCTCTGCATGATTCAGATCCTGCTATGTACTTTAGTACTAAAGACATGAGAGTGCTCAGTACCTTACAAGATCAGTCCCTTTATGAGGATTGATCCCCAGCAAGGGTGCATCACCTTTGTGATCAGAATTGGTTGTCAGGTACTTAACCATATTTCTGTCTCTCTCTTTTTATTGTAACCTATAACTTTTTTTTTGGTATTATGGTCCTCTGCATTACTGAATTTACCTGTTTGTGCTCAGTTCATTTAACTTCTGTATCATTAGAAAAAAAGTAAAAAGTAATGTAATAAATTTGGATTATCTTCTAAGAAAAATTTGGTTTCCTTTATTCACAGTGTCACACTAACAACAATAGATTTTTGCTTTGCTGATATTACATTGGACAAAACAAAGTAACCCTAAATAGACTATATAAAAGATATTAATGTCTTTGTAATAAAGAAAGTGTTAAGATGAGCTTTTCCCATTTTTAAATTGATATACTAAAATTCTATATATTTTAAAATTCTTATAATTCAAAACAGAGTATAAAATTTGACAGTATTACAGTTTCCATATAACTTAATAAAAGCTTTCTGAGAGTTTCAGAATTTTTTTTTTATGGTTTGTCTATATTATAAGTGCCCTCTACTGCCAAAAAGCTATATTACATAGAAGAAGAAAACAGAGGAATACCAAATAGAAATCCACCCAGGGATTGATAGAGAGGAAGAATATGATACTTATTGGTATTGCTGCTCCGACTGCAGGGCAGGAATGAGTTTATTAAAAAACCAAAAACCCACCAATTTGTGAACAAATATTTTATAGCTTATCAGTCCTGAAAGTGTTTTGTGTGCTTCCTGTTTTTCAATTTGAAATTGGCTTCTCTAACATCTACCTACCTCTCTCTCTCTAGGTCATATGACCTCCATCACCATAGTATCTGAGTGTTCCCATAAGTTAAAAGATGACAATGCTTTCTTATCATAACACAACACTTATAGCCAAATTGTGGCCCAGACTGATGTAGCTGTGCAAGGAAGTAAGAACTCCGGCATGTCCATATTAGCGTTCCCTCCATCTCATTTGGAATGTGGCATACCAAGCAGATAAGAGAGGGAAGGAGCATTGGCTGCCCTCTCTACTTCCTCCACTCGCTGGCCCATGGAGCTGAAAGGTGTATGGTGATGGTGTGAAAGATGGGGAGAAGTTGTCTGCACTAGGTAAAGAAATGCAGCAAAGTACTTCCCACTGAGGTGCTATGAAAGGAATCTGGATGGACTTCTGAGTCAGAATTTCTAGTCTTCAATGAGATGGTGCACACTATTTTTACTTATATCCTTTCCCCTGAATTGCGTTGGGCATGTGTAACAGTTCTGTGTTGTACAACAAAGACAAAAAAGCAGTTTACTAGCCCCTATGTTTTTGTTAGTAATATAGGCCAAGTCAGATATAAAATTATAATTCAAGAATATGTAGATTCAGGGATTTTGTTATGAAAAACTCTGCAACAAATGGGAAAATGTTCATTTTGCAAACAACTTAAGTTTTTAGATAAAACTCTCATAAACACATAATTTAAAACTATATATACATAGTGTATGATGCATTTAAACATGTATGATATATACGCTGTGTGCACAGATTATATATACACACATTTGTATAGCTGTATATTGCATGTAAATTTTGTGGCTGTGCGATACTACTGTAGTAAGCCACATTGATCCATGAACAACAAAGATAAACAAGTCACAAGAGGTGAACTATCGTGTCAGTTTTGTAGTCCTTTTCCTTACTAATCATCTAGTAGGATACTAATACTACAATATGTTTCAAGCTCCAGCCCAAGTCAGTTTTTAATATTGGTATATTTGTTACGTTTCAACAAAACTAGAATACTGGTAAAAGTGGAAAATGCTGCCACTTTTTTTGTTTTACTTCCACTCTTTGCAGTCAATTTCTGTGGCTCTGTGTTGGTTACCTAGGAGACCACTGCAGAATGGAAGGGGATTGGCTCTGTTGTCAGAATGATTGTTAGAGTTGTCAGGAGTTTTGTGTGGTTGATGTTTATGAGGGAGTGTGTGTGTGTGTGTGTGTGTGTGTGTATGCTTGACAAATGGAGTTTTTTAATTGCAAGATGAAATAAGAGAGCTGTTCTGACCTGTAGTGTAGGATTGTTTCCTATGGTATATTCTAGAATGCTTTGTCCAGTCTGGTTTAAATGACTTAAGCAACAGGGATGCCATCACTACCCTTGAGAAAGGTTCTGAAATTGGTTTTCCTTGGGAAAGTTGCTTAGGTGTGGGATTGTACTGTTAGTATATTTGTTAGGAAATTACATCATCTCTTTTAAAATTTCAGTAAAACTATTCTTTAAAAATGAATCAACTATGTAGGTTTGTTAGGCTTCATAATTAATTCTTAGACTTATGAGCTGAGATTTTTTAATAAGCAATTCATGTTGAAATAATAGTACAAATTTATACTGTACCAACAATCAGAGGGGTAGCCGTGTTAGTCTGAATCTGTAAAAAGCAAAAGAGGGTCCTGTGGCACCTTTAAGACTAACAGAAGTATTGGGAGCATAAGCTTTCATGGGTAAGAACCTCACTTCTTCAGATGCAAGTCTTGCATCTGAAGAAGTGAGGTTCTTACCCACGAAAGCATATGCTCCCAATACTTCTGTTAGTCTTAAAGGTGCCACAGGACCCTCTTTTGCTTTTTACAGATTCAGACTAACACGGCTACCCCTCTGATTGTTGGTACAGTATAAATTTGTACTATTATTTCAACATGAATTGCTTATTAAAAAATCTCAGCTCATAAGTCTAAGAATTAATTATGAAGCCTAACAAACCTACA
>NC_048308.1:32398489-32527082 GCF_013100865.1 Trachemys scripta elegans | reverse complement strand
AGAGACTAACAAATTTATTAGAGCATAAGCTTTCGTGCATCCGAAGAAGTGAGCTGTAGCCCACGAAAGCTTATGCTCTAATAAATTTGTTAGTCTCTAAGGTGCCACAAGTACTTTTGATTGGACTGGGTACACTATTTAAGCCAGAAAGAGACACAGGAAGTTGTTCATGAAATTGCTACATTGGACTCTGTCTTCTTACCTAACTCCTAAGATCTGCCATCCTGACTTGTTTCTAGCTTCTTATTTCCCTGCCTTTCTTCTGGGACCTGCTCCTGGTTTTTGCCTTCCTGCCTTGTACCTGATCCTTGCCCTGGTCCCTGACTCTGACTCTGGCTCTGACCCTTGGCTTGACTCCTAACTCCAGCTCCGACCACTGGATATGGCTGTGCTAGCCCCAGTTGTGACACTGTCAAACTAACTTGATATCATTTTTGATGCAATTACAAGCTTGAATGGAAAAGGTGATAGTGTAATATACTTAGACTTCTGTCAGGCATTTGATTTGGTACCAAATGACATCTTCATTAAGAACTAAAACGATACAAAATTAACATGGCATACATTAAATGGATTAAAAACTGCCTAACAGATAGGTCTCAAAATATACCTGTAAATGGAGAATCATCTTTGAGCTGGTCTGTTTCTAGTGGGGTCCTTGAACAGGGATTTGTTCTTGGCCTTGTACTATTAAATATTTGTATCAATGCCCTGGAAAAAAACATAAAATCATTGCTGATCAAGATTGCAGATGACACAAAAATTGGGGAAGTGGTAAATAATGAAGAGGTCAGGTCCCTGGGCCACTGAAACAGAGCAATCTGTATGGCTCAGTAAACTAGGAGCAATTAAACAATACACATTTCACTATAGCCAAATGTAAGTCCTACATCTAGGAACAAAGAATAGAGGCCACACTCCATTCTGAGAAGCAGTGACTCTAAAAACATTTGGGGTCATGGTGGATAATCAGATAAATATGAACCCCCAGTGGGATGCTGTGGTCAAATGGGTTAATATGATCCTTAGGTATGTAAACGGGGAATACTGTGCTGGAGTAGAGAGGGTGTATTACCTCTATATTTGACATTGGTGTGACCACTATTGGAATACTGTATCCACTAATAGTAATAATTCAAGAAGGATATTGAAAAATGGGAGAGCATTCAGAGAAGAGCCATAAGAATGATTAAAGGATTGGAAAACATGCCTTATAGTGGCTCAAGGAGATCAATCGATTTGGCTTATTAAAGAAAAAAGTTAGAGGGCAATTTGATCACAGTTTGTAAGTGCCTACATGGGGAACAGAAATTTGGTAATAGAGGACTCTTTGATCCAGCAGAAAAAGGCGTAACAAGATTCAATCGTTGGAAGTTTAAGCTAGACATATTCAGACCAGAAATAAGGTTCACATTTTTAACAGTGCGTGTGATTAACTATTGGAACAATTTGCCAAGTTTATGGAGGATTCTCCATCCCTGGAAATTTTTAAATAAAGATTGGATGTTTTTTTTCCCCCAGTTTAACCACAGCTATAGACCTGAAGTAGGAATTAATTCAGGGAAGTTCTATGGCCTGTGCTACACAGGAGGTCAGGTTAGATGATCACAATGGTCCTTTCTGGCCTTAAAATCTATGATGAAGATAAGAAACACTCAGTCCAGTTGTAGAAGAGTTCAATTTAATAAACAAAGGAAGGGATTCTCCTCTCCACTGCTGTCCCCATGTGATACTGGTAGTGCACAAGGGCTATACAAGCCCTGCAGCACCCCATCCCCAGTGAGAATTTCCCTGGCACAGCAGAATTCCCATTGACTTCAACAGAGTCTGGATTTCAACCCATTATATTCCATGGCACTGGTGCCATAGTACCAAACTTCTCCCTTCAGGAATTAAAAATCAGTGCCCTCCTCCAACAATGATCCCACTGTGCTCCTGAAAAGGCCCCTCCCCTGCATGTAACAAACAAGTAGACAGGGAGTTTAGATTTAAACAGGGTTGTTCTTTGTCTCTGGTGACAGCAATATGAAATGAAATCACCAGAAGGTTATACCAGAAACCACTAGACCTATGTCCAAGCCTGTAAGCTATAGAGAGGTGCAAACACTTCAAAACAATCTCACTAGCATTTTAACCAGTGCTCCTGAATCTGCTGACTGATTGAGTCATTGCTCGCATAAGCATCAACCTTTCTGTTCAAAAGACTACCTCCCATACTACATCCATAGTGATTCCTCCTCCCACATGTCCAAAATCAAAATGATAGTTCCTGAAATGTCATATTTTTTATGATACTCCTCCATCTCACACAATTCTGGCTAATCCATTTTACGCCTGGAATTCTAGATCAAATCCTTTGTCTCCTGACATGTCAATAAACAACCATACTTTAGTGTTTGAAACAGACTGCAGCTGTCATATATAATGCCACTGTCAGAAAGACCACACAAAGGGAAAAGATCTAGCTTAACTGCTTCTCTAAGAAAAGACTATTTTTAACTCTTGCCTTAGAGGTCGATAGACACTCCTCCACATAGACCAAGGGCAGGCAAACTTTTTGACCTGAGGTCCGCATCGGATTTCATAAATTGTATGGAGGGCCGGTTAGGAGAGGGGGTCGTGGCCTGGCCCCCACCTCCCTATCTGCCCCCTGGGACTTCTGCCCCATCCAACCCCCCCCCCATTCCCTGATGGCCCCCAGGGGACCCCTGCCCCATCCAACCACCCTTCTCCCTGTTCCCTGACTGCCCCTGGAACTCCTGCCCCTGACTGCCCCCTGCTGCTCCATTCAACCCTCCTCCTTCCTGACTGTCCCCCTGGGACCCCTGCCCCCATTCCCCCCCCTGTCCCCCCCCCCCGACCACCATCCACACCCCCGGCCCCTGACCACCACCTCGAACTCCCCTGCCCTCTATTCAATCCCCCCTTCTCCTTGCCCCCTTACCGCTCTGCCTGGAGCACTGGTGGCTGGCAGCACTACAGCCATGCCGCCCGGCTGGAGCCAAGCCACGCTGCTGCCGCCACTGCCACCACACAGCACAGAGCACCGGGTCAGGCTGGGCTCTGCAGCTGCGCTGCCCCAGGAGCTCGCCACCCCGCCGCCCAGAGTATTGCACTGGTGGCAGAGCGAGCGAGCTGAGGCTACGGGCAAGGGAGGACAGTGGGGGAGGAGCCGGGGTGAGCCTCCCGTGCCAGGAGCTCAGGGGCCGGGCAGGACTGTCCCGCGGGCCGTAGTTTGCCCACCCCTGATATAGACTAACCTCTTGGAGTTATTTTCTGCTCATGTAAACATAACTTATTAGCATCTGTCCCTGGTTATCAGCACTAAAACATATTGTTTTGGAGTTTTACAAAAGGAAAACTTCATCTTCTGTGAACCCATATAGTACCTAAAAGTGACATAACCATTTTACATCTCATTTTATCACCCTCTGCAGTAATTTTAGATTTGGTCATCTATGTTAGAAATAGCTAAGATTTTTTGCATGTTGATCAGCACCTTCTCTAAAGTTACAAAGCAGCTCTGAATATAAAACTTTAAAAGGTTTAGAGCATTGCTAGGCTAAAAATTACCCTATTTAGTGCTGGGAAATCATAGCAGCTATGATCAGATGAGGCACTCGAGCCAATAGGCCTAGCTTAAACAGGCTGGTGTTTTCAGTGATGGATCCTTGATTCTTTATTTCATTGCCCCTCTTGGTGTGTAAGAGCCTAAATGTACTGACAATCACATTATGGTGCAAAGCCTCCCAAGCTTTTGTTGGTGGTGCGGTTGTTGAATAGAGAGAGTTTCAATATGTGTCGGTTGGACATTTTAAAATTGCAAAGTGGATTAAATTGTTTTTGTATTCTGTATGTGTAGCTAGACCATGGGATAGGCCTATATTTAATAAATATAAATAAATAAAATATTTCTAATTACCTGAATTTGCATATATCATTTACTGATGTCATATTATTTCTCCTTATTTTCTAGAGCTCATATATGGTATGATAAAAAACTGAAGAAATACATTACATAACTATTTTCTGTCCTCACTAGAATAAAGTAGGTGCTCTTTAGAGTTCTCTTAACAAGTAAACTTTGATTCTTCATGCTACTGCCTTCTTTTGGCCTGCCCACCCACACTGGCCTTTATTAAACTGCCAGTAACTGCTCTTACGGACAATGGATCTATTATATGAGACAGGAAGACCAGTCAGCATATACTAAAATGGTAACTGTCTGTACAGCATCCTCTGCTCTAACTAAATGAATGTCAGCTCTGTCTTAGTCTCTAAGTGTTTCTCCATATAATTTCTGCCTTTTTTTTAATTGTACCTTAGTCATCCATGTAATTCTTTGAAATTTGACATTCTCGCTGGCTACAGCTTTGGCCCCTCTTTCCAACCCCAAACTGATACTCACAATAAACAGCTAGAGAGGAAGATGTAACTGATAGCCCACACAAGATCATCTAGCTCTCATGTATCTGTTTACCCATGAAAACTTCCACAGTAATGGAGAAAGGAAGGGAGCAGATCCACAACTTTGTGCCATAGGTAAGTGTGAATCTGCCTTGAGCACACATCTATCATGTATTCTATGGAACCTTCAAACTCATGATTTATTTATTTATGCAGCTCTGAAAAGTGTAAATAACAAATAAACAGAACAAATAAAAAAGATGTCTTCTGCTACAGAACGTACCAGCTATTTCCAGATGCAATTTCATTAGTGAAAGTAAACAAAGGGTCCAAGTACCATCCATGAATGGTCACTCCCCACCTATATCATGTCTGGTCTTGGAAGTCCTCCCACTGGATGCTGCTGGATGGACATGATAAGAAGAGATGACTCAGAATGTAGACATCACTCACTGAAGCCAGAAATGCTAGAATTTGATTTGTCATCTGGGCGCAGATCAGCAGCCAACAGCCCTAAGCTACCCACCTGTCACACCAAACCAAGCTGCTAGCCATCTTCTGAATGTGTCAAAGGCTCCACATGAGAAGCATGTCAAATGACAAGTCCATGACGAATGGCACCATTTCCTTCAGAGAAACACCACTTGACAACTCATAGAGCTGTTTATAGACACCGAGTTAGATACAATTTTGAGTGATATTAGGAGCAGCACTGCTACTGGCTGACAACATATCATCAGAGTTCTTGAAGCACCTCAGGACTCATGCTCATTAGTGGCTGGCACAATTCTTCATGCAAGTGGTTAATGAAGAGCAACTTTCAAAAACATGGTGAATGTCAAAAGTCATTGCTTTCCGAAAACCAGAGAAAGACCCAATAATGTTGCAAGCTGTTGGTCGATATCTCTGTTGTCTATGCCATTCAAGATGCTGGAGCTTCTCATTCTTCAGCGTATTTCCCAAAAATGGAATCAGTACTAAACGTTGAGCAAGCAGGCTTTCAGAGAGATAGGAGTGTCTGTGATCAAGTGCTAGCTTTGATAACATTGATTAAAAATGGTTTTCAGAAAAATCTGAAGATGGAAGCTGTATTTCTGGATCCAACGGCAGCATATGACATGGTCTGGTATATGGGGCTCTTAGTTAGATCATCAAGAGCAGAGTGGGTAGTCAACTTCATTGACCTTCTCCTCTGCAATAGATGTTTCCAAGTGCACATGGGAGACAGAGTTAGTTTATGGAAAAGACAAACCAACCATCTACCCCAAGGCTCTTTTCAACCTATACACAAATGACCTTCCACTTACACAGTCCCAGAAGTTCACATATGTAGATAACATTTGCTAAGGTGTCCAAAGCACAGTCATTCCCAGAACTTAAAGATCATCTAAAGACTGACTTGATTATTTTGAATACAGTAGTCAGTGGTATTTACAACCAAGTGTGACCAAGACAGTTTTGAATATGTTCCATCTTTATAATGCCAGAGCAACAAAAGAACTGAATACCTTTCGCAATAGACATTGCTTGAAACATGAATCCCACCTAGTCTACTTTGGAGTAACCCTAGATAGATCTCTCACATATCTTAACTACCTGTGGAAAACTGTGGCTAAGGTGAGGTCCTGTAACACCTTCTAAGCAAATTGTCTGCCACTTCATGGGAGCAAATGTTCAAACTCAAGTTGAGCTCTCTGTTAGTTACTCTGTAGAAGTAGCCCTCTTTTACTCTGCTCCACTTGGCTCCATTCATCGCATGGCAAGTTGGTTGACACACAACTACACTCAACCATTAGCATCTTAACTGAGACATTTTGACTTGCACCAGTACCATGGATCCCTGTGTTAAGCAATATCACTACTCCATACATCTGCTGTAAGGATGCTACCACCGGAATGGTTGAAAAGATGAAATCCAAGCCTACTGCTATATGCAGACCTCTTCAACCACCTAGGAGCACACTTGTTGCTGGCCACCCATTGTGGGCCCACTTGCCTTGCCTGGATTTCTCTGCAATGTTGATGTGGTGTGAAGAATGATCTGCAGCTGACATAAAAAAACAATCTCTTATAACTCACCCAACCATGTGTGTACCCAGTTTTGGTTTGCCATGCTACTCATAGGTCCTTCTGAACTGATTTGGAACAGGCCAGGGCAAAGTGCAGCCAGATTTCACACTTGGGGACAACGAGAGGATCCTCTATGGGACAGTGGCCAAAGACAATGTCATACACCATTGACAACTGCCCTCTGACCAGATTTAATGGTGGTCTGAGGGCTCTGCACTTCAATGAGGAGGCTGCCGCAAATTGGCTTGGCAAGCTTCGCATCTGATAAGAATGGTTCAATTAAACAATAGAAAAAAGAAAGATTATTACTGTTTAATCACTTCTTGTAGGCAACAAGGAAGAAGTGAGTCTCATATCAAGATATGAATGAGAAACAGCCAGTGGATTGGTGGACCAGTGTTAAGAGGACATTCCATTCATGAAGGAATGGCATGGAAAGAAAGATGGAAGAAGCTATGGGAGATACTGTTGAATGAGGCACTGAGGCTGACATCAGTGGCTGAGTGTAGGGGATGAAGTGATGCAATAAGAACCCAGGGATGAGATCCTCACCACTGCTCTGTTACACTAAGTGAAAGGAACAGAATGTATGTTAAAACCCCATATTCAGCCAGAGAGGACTCTTTTGGTGCAGGAATTGCAGAAGACAGCTTTATGGCTGCTTTCCAAGGACTCCCACACAAGTGAAGGTTGCTGGGGCAGGAGAGGTGTGTCAGGAGTGTGGCCTCAGCATGCAGCCTGTGAAGATTCAGGGCAGTATTATGGCCCAGAGAGAAGCCCTAGGAGACTGCTGTAGCCTAGACAGGCTTCCAGGGATATTGAATTACACCTGGGGCCACTCTAGCCCTTGGAGCAGCCCAGGAACTGGAGGGTTCACCAAGGTGGAAAAAGCCACCTTAGCCATCACTCCTCCACAGTCAATAACTATGCTGAATTTCTTAGATATGTAGGCTATGGAGGAGTTATGTAGGACCTTAAGATGAGGACAAGAAGTTTAAACTTAAAATAAAAAACTGTTCTATATAAAAGATAACCTATATGCTGTCTGATGCTTTTCTCCTCTTCCTTTTCCCCACATAATAGACAATATGGACTGTAGGGTAAAATAAGGAAGCCATAGTGGTCTCAATTCAGACTTTACTTAGCATTTTAGGACTCAGTTCTACCCTCTGGAACCTACTCCAATGGGAATTACACTCATGTAATTGAATGTAGACTTCGGCCCTTAGGGTTTCAATTTACCCAATAACATACCATATATACTCGTTCATAAGCTGAATTTTTTTAATAAAAAAGGGAAGTACCAGAGGATGGGGTCGGCTCATGAACGGGTATAGCGAGGGAGAGGTCGGACACAGCCCCTCCCCCCAACAGAGGGAGCAAGCAGAGGCAGCACAGCCAGCAGAGCCAGAAGGGAAGAGGCGGGACCAGAGTCTCTCTGCTTCTGGCCACGCTGCTCTCCCCCCAGCCTCCAAAGCAGCTGCAGCTCCGGGGCTGGCAGACTGCAGCCGTGCCGCTCAGCCCCG
The DNA here is from genome assembly GCF_013100865.1 of Trachemys scripta elegans. Lineage (NCBI taxonomy): Eukaryota > Metazoa > Chordata > Testudines > Emydidae > Trachemys > Trachemys scripta. The sequence continues at coordinate 32,519,079 of NC_048308.1, read as the reverse complement.
CCCCCCAGAGCAGGCTGTGGCCACGCCACCCAGCCCACGAAGCAGCTCCAGACAGTCCAGAGACATCCTCCTCTGGCCCTCCCCAGATAAGGTGGGAAGGGATGGGATGAGGAGAGTGTGGGGGTCCCGGGCTAGGTGTGAGGTCATGTGGGGGGGTGGTCACATAGGTTACTCCCCAGACCCTCAGCTTTTCCCCCACAAAAAATTTCCCCACCAGTTGCTGTCCCGGCCCATCAGGGTAAGAAGCTGGCAGGCCCGGGACACTTTGTTTACTTAGGTTTACCTCTGTGCCTGCAGATGCTTGAGGTAAACAAACCATCTCGGCCCACCAGTGGCTTATCCTGATGGCCCGGGAGCCAAAGTTTGCTGAACCCTGAATTATAGGGTAGGCTTATGAACGGGTCATAAAATTTCCATTTTTACTTATCCATCTTGGGGGGGTCGTCTTATAAATAAACCGGCTTATGATCAAGTATATACGGTACGTTTGCGTGTATTTAATTGATAGGTTTTCAAACTGGGGTGTTCTATTTTCTTGGTAGGAATGAGAATTATAAGAAGCTGTAAAATTAATGATAACTCATCTTTGGTTCCAAGTTTTTTTTTGTGGGGAGGGGGAGAGTCTCAAAGGTATTGAATTTGGGGGGGGAATAAAATGACCTATATTTTATTGTTGGAAAAGTCTTAGAAATCAAATTTAATAGCAACACAAGATTTCTAAGTTAATTGGTGAGAAAGCTGCTCACAGGGCCAGCTCCAGGGTTTTGGCCGCCCCAAGCAGCCAAAACAAAACAAACAAACAAACAAAAAAGCCGCGATCGCGATCTGCGGTGGCAATTCAGCAGGAGTTCCTTCACTCCCAGGCAGAGTGAGGGACCATCCACCAAATTGCCGCCGAATACCTGGACATGCCGCCCCTCTCCGGAGCAGCCACCCCAAGCACCTGCTTGAGAAGCTGGTGCCTGGAGCCGGCCCTGTGTGCTCCAGTACCGGAAGAGCAAGATTTCCATGATTTCACTGGGAGGAGGATCAGGCCCCGGTATTTCAAAGGCTGTTGTTTCACTGCATAATACATTTGTTAGCAGCTTCACATGCTTAGCAGTGAATTCAGACTGGCTCATTTTGTAATTGTTAGCCTGCCTTTAAATTTTCCTTTTTTTAAAAAAATCTAGCCATTTTCGGTTTAGTGTAAGACAAAATGCATAGTGTAATATATCATAAGAAAAGGTCACTTTAAACCATTGTTAAAAGAAAATTTCCTTCTTCAGGTTTCAGCTGATGTGATTGTGCAATAGTCAAAATACAGAACCTTCATCGGTTTCTGAAAACAATGATCTGCGGATAGTTTATCCATACTTAGGACCAGGTTATTCCTAGGTCAATGGAGTTGCACCAGTGAAGTGAGAGTAGATTCTGGCCCCTAGTAAATAACTCTCAACCAAGTCAGCAAGTTTAAAATTTTCATCAGGACCTGAAATTATAGTATACATAATATTAATTTAATATTTAAACATTTTAAAATATATAATACATAATCATATATAATATTTATACAAACCCTTGCACCTATACTGCTTCCACAGAGGAGGCAATAATACTGTGTCTGCCTACACTCTGAGTGCAAGGGGAGTCTGCTAATGCTACCAACAGTGCTCAGTAGCACTGTGGAGGCAAAAAGTGTGCCTTGATGGGATTGGAGGTGTGCCACATCTCTGTTCTCGCTGCACACTGGAAGTGATTGGAGTGCTTTACTGGGAGAAAGGCATGGTCCACCTTTTTTAAAAGGTATAGCTAGAGTCTCTTTTAGAGATGCTCCTTAAGCATCTCCAAAGGCATCTGGCCTGATTTTTACTTCAGTTACACTAGCATAAGGGACAGCTGAAGTCAATGGTGTAAAGTATAAGTGGAGTCAGAATCAGGCCCATTTTCCTGTCTTTCATTTCCTCAGGCATAATGCTTCCAGCCACTTCTTCTAGTGTGCTTCACTCCCTGCTCTCCATACTTTTGTGCCATGGCTCTGAATTGAATAGCCAGAACCCTATAATATCTGTGAATGCTCAAAAGGATGGTATTTTCTCTGAGAGTCCAGATTAGGTGGTTGAGAGCCTTTTTTGTAACAAATGTAGTTATTGTATTAAAGAATCCTACATGTCCCTATATATTTAATTGAGATGTATGTGTATATATCCACATATCTAGTCAAGATATAGATATTTGACATTATACAGATATATACCCCTATAATTTGGAAAGCACACAGTGTGATGTAGATCATTTACTAAGTCCGATTAAAGGTGCTATTACTCATGGCAATGTAATACTATCTGTAATTTCTGTGATAAACTTGACATTATAAATCCTTTAATCTGAGTATTTAAAGGGCTGTTCTATGGCTCATTTTTCAAACAGCATTCCCGCTAACACATTTACTGCTAATGAACCACTAACATGTTCTCTCTTTCTTAGATAAACGCTGTTGACCAACATTATTATTTGCTCCTCACATAATTATTTTTTTGGCTTTTTAATTTAATTGCTTCAATAAAAAATACACCAATAATGCATTTTTAATTACACTTCCCAGATGACCTATGTAAAAAGAGGTTTTATAATGAAGCCACAGTAATTAGCCTGTTGCAGTCCAGTTTGGGGCTATTGTCTAGTTGTCCTTTCCATGGTTTGCCTTAGCATGACTAGAATTCTAAAAACCTTATGTATTATCTCCCATAACACTTAGGAAGGTATTAAAAATGTGTGCAGTACTGGCAGAAGCAGGCTTTCTAATTATTGTCAACTATTTCCAATGTGACTTGGTAGATTCCCTTGAGAACTGAAACAACAGCCCACTCCAGGATTTGTAATAGGCCCTAGAGCCTAAGTAGTTGTAGACAGAGCTGTTTCCCTCAGGATAGATAATTGGTTTACATAGCAGCTCAACATCTGAACTAAATCCATTTTTTTTCTGTTGTGATTTCCCTGTTTAATATATATAAACTATTTGGGGGGTATTAAATATGATGTAACTCAATGTTTTATAGCAGAATAATTTGCATGTTCTTCTTTACTTGGAATGCTAATAACTATTATTACCCAACATTTTAATGCATGAAATGATTAAATATTATTAAGGCCAAATTCTGTGGTCCTTAATCAAGCAAAACCTTCATTGAAGTCATTGGGAGTTTTGCTCAATTAAATACTGCAAAATTTAGCCCTTAGTTTGCTAAAAAGTACATCCATGGTTATGATAGATATTGTACATAATATTATCTTCTGTCAGATTATTAAATAAGGCCACATTATAGTTTAGTTTTTTTGCAGGTGTAACCAAAACTACATTATAGGATGCTTTTCTTTTATTTTTAAACACATTTTAAGGAGGAAATTACTGGAACCATTTAATTGGGGGGTTACAGTTAAAATTGGTAGACACCCAAGTCATATAATTACTGTTCCTGGTAATAACACCATGCTGCCAACAAAACAGGCCGATCTTGAGTTAATGCAAATATTTCTATCTCCAAAGAGTCTGTTTTTAAAGATAAATTTTACTTAGTGCTTATAAAGTTAGAAACAAAATGTACATACAACATTCTACAGGCTTGGACCAAAACATTCCAGTAACTTTTTGTAATTATTTCTGGTGTTCTGGACCAATAATGTGGAATACTTTGGTAATTTATTTAATAAGTGAATGAGCCAATCAAAATGATATTTAGTTACCAGTTTTTCAAGTAGCATAACAGGAACCAATCCTGCAAGGTGCTGAGTACCATGGGAGATGAAGATACTCTAACTAACAGGATTATGCCCTATGTTTGCTGTTTAAATGGGATCCCCGACTGCATGGTGCAATGGAACGTTTCATTTGTATCTTTCTTACTCTTAAATCCAGCCACAGTTAGAGTTAGAGATAGCTGAGATAACAAGTCTGATCCTGTATTTTCTATTCAACCACTGATTTCACTGGGTTGCACAAGAAATGCAGGATTGGGTCTAAAGTTTGCTATCTGATAAGTACAAGTAACTACAATAGCTATAAGTCTTCCCTTTTATCTACTATTCAGCCCTGCTGAAAAATCATTTATTCATGTTACACCACTGGGAGACAATATTTGCTAGAATGCTGTCTTGGTGAATCATTATGTCCAGTGTTAAAATATCATTGCTGGATATTTTGTGCCCCTGAGATGACAATGTGCAGCAAAAGAAACAGTGGACAAACATTTAGCTATAGAGGACAAAATATGACGTCTACACAGATATACTGAGGGTTGTAAATCTTCACAGAAGTACCCATTGACATTTCTCCTTGTAACTAGGTGTGGATTAAAATCTGCCCCCAGTTATAGCCATGGAACTCTGATGTTGACTTCAATGGGTTTTCACAAGTGTAAGTCAGAGCAGAATTGGGCCCAACTGCGAGAGGTACTGAGACCTTGCAGCTCTCATTGACTTCAATATCTGTAAAATGTGTAAGTCCACCACTAGTGCTCCTTAAGGCACCAATTTAAAAGAGCACTTAAGCACGTGCTTAAGTCCATTGCTAATCAGAAAAGAAGTACTTAACTTTAAGTACATGCTTGCATCAAACTGAAGTCAATGCTGATGCAGGGAATTGTGAATTTAGCATTCCATAGCAACTGCAACAAAATCAATGCATTGTAATGGAGATTTCAAGAGCAATATTTTCTAGTAGCCTGGTAGTTTCTGTGATTCATTCCATTTAGAATGTTTGTTAACAATAGTTAAACTATTTTGAATGTGTTAACTGTAGTTCAAATGAAACAGATACGTTTCATGCTAACACATGAAGTTGGAGATATTATAGCTGTGGTAAAAGTAAGTATCTTAGAGGAACAGAAAAGATGAGAAAAAATCAGTCATGTGGGTTGTCAAATATAACCTTTGGCATTCTAATAAACTGTTGCTTAGATAGAAATATCAAGCTATTACTAATGGCTATTAATGTGTACATGCTTCATGTAATTTTATAGTATCTTATTTTAATATCTATAATTTTAATGAATTGCAATTTAGGAAAGAAACAATTTTCATTTACTTTATATAACATAATTATGGACCAAATTAACCCCACACTAGTCTTAATTACATTTAGTTTCATTTGGCTGCTCAAGCAATTAACATGCCACTGTATTTTGGAAGTAAAAACCAAGTTGTTATGGTCTTTCTTCAAAAAACATGTACTTGTTCATCTCAAGAGTAGCCACTGCATAAAATTGTCCTTTGGATTTTGTTTTGTTTTGTTTGTTTACTGTACAGTCAGTGTGTTGTAGCACAGGAATGTAAGGATAATGAGGCCCTTCTGCACCTGGGGTCCTGTTATACTATGCTGCTTAATAATTTTCCCTCCATCCTTTATCTGCTGGTCTCAGATTGTTTCTATGTATTTCTCTTTTAATTGGGAACTAATTTTAGTTTTGCCATTAGTAGTGATAAAAAACACCCCAAACAAACTTGTATTTCCATAAGACTCTGAACTGTCACTCAGAATTTTTAAGAAGGAAATATTGTGGCTTGGAATAAATCTTTTCACTATATTGGCTAAGGAGCAACTAAAGAAAGAATACTTTTAAAAGCAAAGCCAGACCCCCATCCACCCAAAAAAGACTTAAAACATTGAGCCACATATTGAAGTCCTTACTCAATGGGAGTTTTGCCTGCATAAGGACTTAGAGAAAACAGAGTAAGGACTTTAGGATTTGGCCTATTAGCATTTAGTACTATCAGCTCATCTAAACTTTTCAACTAATTTAGAGAGAAAATGGTCCTTTGCAATATGTGAACCTAATTAGGGCAACACACGGTTTTTTAGGACATAGGAAGGGCATATTCTCAAAGAAATAACTTGTCCATTTAGAAGGGCTTGGGAATGCTCCAAGAATGACATTTCATATCATTATAATTGTTAAATAAAATGTGGCCTTCATTTGAATACAGTCTAACCATGTACTTTTCACAGTTAAAAAAAATGGCGATTATGCCATAAGACCTTCACATTTTTTAGTGGAAAACAACAATGTATTTATTTTAACAATACATTCAATTGTTTTTGTAGTGTGGCTCTTTTGGAATTACTACATGGGATTCAGGAGCCCTTACTCTAGAATCTAGTCCTAGAACCACACTTTAGTACAGTTTCCATTCCTCAAAATTCAACTCTATTTAAGAGTCTTTTTTTAGTACCCTTAACTGAAATACTGAGAAAACTTTATACTTAGCACAATACTCAGGGCTAAATGCTGCTGCCTTACAAGAATAGTCACCTTGATGTCTTTGGGATTATTTGCATAAACAAGTGATCAGGATTTGGCTCTTCATTCTTCAACTAGACATGGTGAGGTCCATCAATGATGTCCAATTACATCATGCCAAAAGCCATGAGAAATAAGGTATTTTTCCACTTTTCATAGAAAGGAAAATAGCAGGCATATTCTGTTCTACATATCCCCTGTAAATCCTTTACTTCTCAGATGCAAAGGATTCTTATGAATGAAGACAACAGGACTTGGAAGTGTGGAAGTGTCTAAAGCCTTGTGTACATTGGGAATTTGCCCTGATTTCAGTCTTTCAACCAGTGCAAACCCCTGAGCAGGTAAAGCCACTATAAACCACAATCTGAACTGGTGCAGTTTACCCCAGTTTCAAGCAGGTGCACATCTCAGCCTATAGCAGTTTACACTGTCTATGCCAAGAGTTTTCACTGGAGCAGCCACACTTGAGGTCAGCCACCAACGGCTGGAATGCCCAGAATATACAAAGCTTAAGAAAACAAATTAGACATTAAATCACATATTACTGTCAGCTATATGAAAAACCGTATACACTGTGTATCAGTTTGAGGTGTAGAACTTTTTAAAAATTATAAGCCAGATCCTTCCTCCTTTACTCACATTGAATAGTACCTTTCTTCACATTGATTTCAGTGGGATTACACGGCGTATGTGAGCAAGGATGGAGAAATCTGGCCCTACAGCAATAGCCTGAACACTTGGGGTGAAATGCTGGTCCATTAAAGTCAATGGGAGTTTTGCTGTTAACTTAAGTAGGGCCAGGGTTTCATTCCTGACTGAAGATTCATATAACAGAGCACAAAAGCACAAAATAGCTGCTAAAAATGGAGCTGATTATTGCTTGTTGTCTCCCACAAATTCTCTCTAATAATCTTTCTAGACAAAAAAAGCATTGCAGTATCTACTTGTTCTTCTTTGTAAGGGACTTTACACTGTGAACCATGAACGCACTTTGAAATCAAAGATTATACTTTCACACCCAGTAGAATTCATGCTACTTTCCACTTATTGTGTGTGTGGTATGAAAATATTGTGCTAATTGCCAAAGGTAGTAGCATTTCTTCACATCTCTAATGCAAAAAATGGTAGTACAGCCTCACATCACTCATTGACTTAAGTTAAAAATATAATGCTTCACAGAATTTTTATGTGCACTTGCTCTCCATTAACACCCTTAACTCATTTGCAGTGGCTTTAGTCTCAGAGCACTACTCTAGCTTTTAACTTTTTAACTATACCTGCAATGCAACCCAAACCTGACTAATTCCACCCAAAGCAATTATCTGATTAACTGTGGAGAAAGTTATAGAATATAAAAGAAACCCAAAGGTGATGGGGGGAGTTCAGAAGATTCAGCGCAGGCGGAACAGGAAGCCTGTGTTCTGCCTGTCTTAGGTAGGCCGCCCGGGGGAGGGGGGAAGGGGCAAGTGGGGCAATTTGCCCCAGGCCCCGGGCTCCACAGGGGCCCCCATGAGAATATAGTATTCTATAGTATTGCAACTTTTTTTTATGGAAGGGTCCCCCGAAATTGCTTTTGCCCCAGGCACCCTGAATTCTCTGGGTGGCCCTGGTCCTAGGGTCCAGTGTGGCTCCAGCATAAGTTATATAGCATGCGCAAGGGCTGCTCTAACTTATGACAGCCCATCCTGGGCTGCCTATGGGTTGCTCTGCAACACAGAATCCATGTAGTGCTCAGCATAGCTAACCCCCTGCCACCCGCACCTTACCACATACATGCCTTTTACATAGGGGCTGTGAGAGGGCACTTGCACGGCTGCTTATGTCAGCTCTACACTGCTTCTGCTCAAGGGGAATTCTGTCCTGGCCTGTAAGAGCCTCTTTACTGCTACAGAATGATCTATAGGGTCCAGATTGGCCCCACTGTGGTTTAGCAAAAGTATTATTTAGAAAAATAAACCATTCTGAAGACTGCCGCTAAAGTGCCAAGAAAAGACAACAAAACTTACAGTTACTGAATAAAACATCGAGAATTTTTAAATGCATGGGCTTTTTAAAATTTGTGTCTGGGAAAGGAGTTTCTCCTCACCTGTCAGTGAAGGTTTAATAGCAGAATGCTGTGATGAGATTACTTATTACTAAGAGGATGTTATTTTTAACACAATATGCTACTATACATTTAATAGGAAATTAAGAAATATTATAAATAAGTAAAACTAAATGACAACTGGCAAAATAAATGAGTAAAGTACATTATATGATACATTATCCTTGTTTGTACATTTGCTCATTAATTCGCAAAATTTAGTAATTCACTATGGATCCCACAGTCAGTCATTGGTGTAAATTAGCCAGGTTCTACTCTATTTCACACTCAAAGCACTTCCATTATGGTTGGATAATGGTTATATCATCAATAAAGAGTATGAATCCAGTTATGTGGAGACCCCAGCTTAACCTTTCCATATGCTATTGATATTTATAGAGCTTCTGACATAATCAATTAGCCTGAAAACTGGCACTCATGGAAGGTAAACCTCATATAAAGGAACCACTGCATCTGAATTTTCATTAACATTTCAAATAAATGTGTATGTAGAAAATATAAGCAAAAATAGTCCATGTGTAATGTACCATAATCCCCCAAATTTGCAAAAGACAGAACAGGCTGTGAGAAGGACTGTTTTTCAGTGGTGTCTTCTTTACTAAATTCTGCAGTATGATCTACAAGTACTTTAGTCTTCAATGTGATTTTTGGAAATACAGTGAAAGTGATACAAGAAACCAGCTTTCTTTGTTAAGGTGAAGTTGCCCCAGAAGTATCTGCAAATTTATCAAAGCCCCATTGTGCCTTTCTACTGACTTCAGTGGTGTTTGGATCAAGCCCTTAGAAAGTACAATTTTGCTGCATACCTTTATCAGATTTACTCTGTTAAACACTCCATTTTTGTTGTTTTCATAAGTAATGGCTTGAGACATGTTTCACACCATTGTATTATTTCAACTGCAGCTTCCTATACCCAGGGATCTCCCCTAGATGTTGAGTTCCCCTGCATCCTGTCTGTGCCCTGCCCCTAGAAACTCCCCTCTCCCTCCCATTATTGAGCTTCACTGATCCACACGCTTTTTTTTTTCTTTCAAGAGGGTGGCATAATTGTTTATTTCAGGGTATCATACCCATAGAATCTTTGGCACCTGGATGTAATTTAAAATACACAAACAACTATTAGGGCCTGATTCTCCTCTCATTTGAACCACTTCTCCACCTTTGTAAAGCTCTTTCATTCAGTGGAGTTAATCTTGATTTACACTGGTGAGAGAAGAGAATCAGGCCCAAAATAGTAATGTAGCCTTTGAGCTACTAAGGAGAAACCAAATATTCTCCCATGTTCCCTTTATTATATAGAAATTGACTCAGCAGAATTCCTTAGGTCATATATTTACCGTGGAAACCATTTTACTGCAGGGTCTTGCTCATATTTGTAAAACCAAATTATAGGATTGCATAGGGAAAAATCAGGATAGTTCCCCTACTTTTACCATTCTTATTTTTATTTCAGAAATTAGCTAATTGTTTGCAGATTTCTTTTTTTCTTTTGTGTGTGCTTGGAGGGGAGTGGGCGGGGGGAAGGGTCAGAGGAGAGTGGCAAGAAGATGTAGTTGCACTATGGGAAAGCAGCATATATCAGGATAAAATAATAAAACAAAATATGTAAAGAAGAATGCCTGTGGGAGCAAACCAAACTAAATCCCCAGTCAGAGTGTTTCATTTGAACAGAGACAGAGCAAGGGCCCAATGCTGCAATTAGATATTAGAAGATATTAGAAGTACTGATATACTTTAAACTGAGTTCCAAATGTGAAAATGTGTGTGGAAAGGACTTTTTGAGGTCACTTTGTATTCAGCCCCAAATGTAAATCATACCTACCTGAATATATCTCTGGGGGAGATTAGTGCTCAGAAATATGAGGGAAAACCAGTGGAAGAGGGCAGTCATGAGGACATGTTGGAAAAAAAATGCATTCGAATTCCCATGAGAAAAGCAACCTGATGGTAGTTCTGGTTGTTAGAAAACACTTCTCTGTTATTTTTGTTGTGTTCCTATTTTTGAATCCTTGTTACACATCTGAGGATCAGAAATGTGTACACGGGCAGGTTGTAAACCATTGAGAGCACTGAGTGTTTCTACAGTTAGTCAAACAAATCAGTTGGCTAGTGCTAGCTCAATTTGGCAATTTAGCATCTTGGATGCCCTTCTGCTATTGTGTTACCTGAAAGAACAAATAGTATGGCAGGAGATGTAATCTCATCACCTACCTCATGCTTAAATCCAGAGTCATAAAACAGCTTGCCTTTTTCAAAGTGACTCTGCCTTCGCTTGTTTTGTCAATCCTGAAATTCACTCATGTACATTCCCAAGACTTTCTAAGGTATATGTAGGTCCCATCTGCAGACCAGACCAGGAGTCAGAATGAGACTATTGAATCCCCAGAACAGACTCATAGAAGCTTCCCTATTATAGTGTTTTCAATTACCTAATACTTTTCAAACCAATCATTTTCCTGTGAAAATAAATATTCAATATACTTCTCTTGTATCTCTGTGTCTAGTTTATGATCTTGTATAGTGCCTATCACCAGCTTTTTGAAACACTTCCCAGAGAAATGAGATCTGCTATTTGTGTCCCTAGTGGATTTCATGGAATCTTTACTGTTCCCCTTTCCTTGATTATAGGAGGATTTGCTTGGCAATGAATGGTCAGACTGGAAGAAGGCAAAGAGTCCTGTGGCACCTTATAGACTAACAGATTTATTGGAGCATAAGCTTTCATGGGTGAATACCCACATGCGTCTTACAAAGTGGGTATTCACCCACAAAAGCTTATGGTCCAATACGACTGTTAGTCTATAAGGTGCCACAGGACTCTGTTGCTTTTTACAGATCCAGACTAACACAGCTACCCCTCTGATACTGGAAGAAGAGACTATTATAAGTTCCCCCCTCTACTGCTAATGGTACCTTTTGTGTTGTTAACTTATAAATCTAGGTCCTGATCCAGTTGCCAAGGTGGCTACACTTCAGTGATAGGGGCAGATATTCCTGTGAATTTGGGCTTCAGTCCTGCTCCCACGATAGTAAATGGGAACGCTTCCTGCTAAGTAGGACTAGGCTCTTGGGGTAAAAATCTGGTCCCACTGCAGTCAATAGCAATATTCCCATTGACTTCAATAAGGCCAGGATTTCACTCATAGACTTCAGAGTGCTTTGGTATCCTTAAGAATATGAGATGCTGGTAAGTTATTAATTATAGGTTATTAATATATTATTGGAGAGAAACTAAAGAAATTATTACACAGAAAAAAATTCCTTAAAGCATGGAGACCTGTTGGATGGGAGACCTAATACAAAATACTTAGAGTAAGATGACGGCTGGCAAGGAAAGTTACATTTGCTGCAGGACCAAATTTAGAATTACCCTGGCAAAAACTAATATATCCTAATGTCATATGTTGATTAAGATATTGCAGTTTTGCTCAAATTGTAAAGCTAGAAAATGTAGTACAAGTATGGCATCCATCTTATCATTCAATAAGGGATGTTCATGCTATAAGATGGTGTACTAAGTAAAGAGCTGGTCTTGTGAAGCACGAGTCAGTAGTCTAGTCCATTTTGTTTCAAATCACATCCCACGCATTTAATGCAGCTGTACTCTTTTATTAAAATGGGAAAATATATTGTTTATAAAGGCTACTCTTGACAAATAGAAACCAAAGCAAGGTGCAAAAATCTATTGTTCCCATAACCAGAGATACACTGTGAAATGGAATAAAGTGATAAATATGTAGTATAATTGTTTGTTGTTGCTATCTATCTGTGCCTAGTGGCAAGGAAGTCTAAATGAATTACAAAGAAATTTTTAATAAAAGAACAAAAAATAATGGGTTCTATAACCTGTGAGAACTTTGGATAAAAAAATCCCCTGAAACTGAAATTCTCTTTAAAATCGTCTCAGTTTCTCTCTGTTCTTTTTTTTCCTAGCTCTTACTTAAAAGCCTCTGGGTGATTTGTCCTATTCCCTGCCCAATAACAGCCAAACCATTGTTTTAGGGAAGATTTTTTTAATGTTGTATATTTTATTTTATGTTTTTTTTCCCTAGGACATCTCATCCATACATTGCAGAAAATGTGAACATAAGCAGCTGCAATATGAGATGAACTTTGAACACCAAATAGGTAGGCCCTAGAGGGGAGGAACTGAAATATGAGCTGCTTACTCTTGAAGCCCTTTAAACCCTCCAATCTGTTTTAAATTATTTTGGTGCCTCTATTTAAAGGTTAAATTTTTGTTGTTGTTGTGAGCCATAGTTTAGTAATACAAAACCTGGGCAATATCAGCATAGAGTCAATTCGCAGATTACACACCCAGGGTCTTTTCTGATCCTGCCTAAAGTGAACCAGCATGTTTATACTTAGCAACACATTTTGACATGAATGAACTTTTCACGACTCTTCTTATAAAATAAACACATGCATTCAGCAGGAAAAAATTTTTTACTAGCTCGACCATCATGCTTACATATGTTATTGGTAGACCATACATCTAAATCTGAATATAGTTGCAGATATACACAAACAATATATATTGTTTTCTATATATATAACAGTCACAGTAACACTGTATATTATACATCAAACCTTTTCCACTGAATTCTTTCTTTATGTTGCATTTTTAACATTTAATATTTCATTAAAAATGAAACATTATTTTTTCCAGTTTTTTTCATGCAAGATCTTGCCACCCAAAGCATTTTTAATGTTTTGCTTTTCTTTCTACAGCATTTTGTTTCAGGGCACTCATAATTTGAGCACTAAGGTTTAGATGTCAGCATGAATGCAGTTTCGATGGCTGCTTTTTGCCTTTGCCATTGCCACTTTGAGTTCAGCTCTAGTAAGTGCCAATGGGAAATTCCTAAAGGCCAAGCCATTTTCAATAAATTAGCATCGAGACACTGAGTCTTTGTATAGCATTTAGGTGTAACTTGATTCAAAATGCATATTTGGGGATTTCTGACAATGCTGTCTATGTTTTTTATGCAAATAGAAAAAGCCTTGGAATCTCTTGAATTTATATGATCAAAGATGACCAGTGTGAATGTATCTGGAAGCATTACCAAATGACAGAAATACCAGAGACGGTTACATTACAAAGATGAAAATAGACACTTTTTTGAATTACGCCTTCTAAAGAACACTCCTTTTTGACAACTCATTAATTTTATGTATTTTTAATCAAACTCATTCTGAGACATTGCATTTGACATGATACTCATAAAATGTTACAGTAGGCTGGAGACTCAGACATCTAAAATATAACACTTAAAGGGTTTATTCTGCTCTCAGGGTGCAAGCTAAGCTCTGTTAGAATTAATAAGAGAATTACACACATACACATTAAGAGGTGAATATGATTTTAGTATTTTAAGAAAGAGGCATGGCATATTTTTCTTTCAATGGGTGAACTATAACTTGGAGTTTAAACAGATCTTTTTGATTCAAATCATGAACGCCATCGCTTGCATGCTGTTGTTCTGTGCTGCTTACTCTAAGTAACGGCAATCCACTCAGTGAAGACAAGGCTTCACAAAATAATTATCGTTGCTGTAGGTCAGCAAGTCCAACTCAGTATGAAAGTCCAAACACAGAGCCCAAGAATTGCTCTGGGAACTCCAGAAGTATGTGAAGACATATTTATAGCCAAACAGAGGATTTATATTAATGTAAAATTATAGTGTATTTTAGCTTTTTTGTATCTGTGCTTCCCAGGATGAGGAAAATAAACTTGACTATGAATTCACGCTCCAAAGCAATTCAATTTTTGTAGCATTTTCAGATTTTTTTAAACATTTTTCTTTTGTGTTGTATTTTAACATTTTTTTGTCAGATTCTTGTCACATAAATTTAGGCTTTGACTATTTTAAGTTTTCAGCTTAGCTAAAGTTAAGAAAAGCAATAGGAACCATCATCTCCTCTTAATGCTGACATAGGTCCTGATCCCTCCTTTGCTTCAACAGGATTTGGATCAGGCCCATCAGTCCACTGTAATGTCAAGCAGAATGATAGCAGTGTTGTGGAATCACCCTGGGAGAGTATTAATATTTTAAAAATGCATAAAAATATAACTTAAATTAAACAAAGGGAAATTGCATCTTTTGAAGAAAATTATCTGTTTTGCATCCCACATTTTTCAACATTTATTCCTAAAATACAAATCTGATATTACTTAACACCAGTTTTACTGTGGTATTATTTCACTGACATCAGTAGAGTCTCTCCTGATTTATCTCACTGTGACCAGAAAATCTGGCCCATAGTTGGTTTATATTTTTGAAATAAAGAACAAGTAAAATTTAAAAGAGAAAGGAAAAGAAAAGACTTTGCCACACAGACTGTGACAGTGGAAGTTACAACAAATTTTGTTCTTATCTGAAAGTTATCTGCCAAAAAAAAAAATCTGTTTCTAGTTTGCTTAGGGTCTATTTTGGCCCTTGGAATTAAGTGAAGTGGAATTATGGCAACGTAAATAAGGATGGAGTCAAGAGACTAATTATTTCTATAGAATCAATTCTCTATCCATTTTAAAATCAGCATAGGAAATTTCTGTGAAACTTGCCAAAAACATGGGTGAAGCAAGATTTGAGGTTAGTATACCTCAATCATTTGTGAGTTCTCATAAAGATGTTATCCATCAGGCACAGCCTATTACAACCTTTCCTACTCCAGAAAAACCTTTCAGAAGCGCGCTTCTTTGCTTTATTTTTAAAATCAGATGTCTGTTCATTAAGTTTGAGCTCTATTTATTTACTATGAAAAAAATTAAGGCCTCTTAATAATAGGACTTGTTAAATTGGGAAACGCTGGAGGTTCAAAAGGAAGCTTTGGCAGGTATTTAGTTTCAACATGATTATTCATTGTGGATCTGATTCAAAGCCCATTGACTTCATTGGGCTTTGGAACAAGCTCAATATCTTCAAGAACTGGAGGAATTTTTCCTTAATTTCTGTTTAGCAATGTTACAGTCTCTTCTGTTTAATTTTTTTTATCGCTTACTATAATTATGTCTTTTTTAAAAATTTCCTATTTAAACCATTGCATGGTTGTCATGGAATTGTTGGTAATGTGTGATTACATTATGTTGTCTTTTGCCAGGACACTTGTAAATGAGGCATTATCCTCAGAGATTTTCTTGGCTGAAAATGTGAGTAATTAAAAATGTAAACAAATATTATCCATTGCATATGCCACAATAATAAATACTTCAGGATAATACAAGTTAATGACTCTTTAGGGATCTAGCTTAATTCTGCTACAGCATGTTTTATAGGTGTACAAACAAACAGTTAAGCATTTAATATTTTAGGCATGCATATTGTATTTACACAGTACACTTCTCAATTCCAAAAAGGCAGCATTAGCGTAAGAGCAACAACAGCAGTAGCATAAAGGCTGCGCTAGGACAAACAGGGAGGGAACATTGTATGGTGTCCAAGCCTAGAAAGCTTCAATGCTTAGGGCCATATCTTGGTCCTCTGTGCAAAGCCTGAGTAAATGAGCATAGGGCATGGGATCACTGCAAATGTGGGGAAAATGGAATTCCTCTCCTTTCTTCTTTCCACCTGTGGAGTCCCAGCTCAGACACTCTGCAACCTATGAGGGCATTGCAGACATGAAACAGCATAACTGTGGAGCCAGTGGACATCAGCCGACCCTACCATTCCTCTTTGTGGTTTATCCCCCTACAGACTATGTAATGAGAAACTGTGTGGTTCTGGTGCTTTAAGGGTCCTCCAGAGACATGGGTTTGGGGAAGAGGCCAGGATTTGGCTTCCGGATAGTTGGTATATTTTGGTGGAGGGTGACTAGGGTGTGAATTCAGGCTTTCTTTCTTTCTTTCTTTTGCTTCTGAAAAACCAAATACCAGAGAAAGGCATGGTCTAGTCCTTTGAGCACAGTACCCAAATCCTAGAGAAATGTAATGGCATTTGGTGCCAAACTCTTAGCCCCCTTGGAAAATCCTACCCAGAAATCCTAGAGTTCTAATCCTCATTCTGCCTCTGATGCCTTCTGTCACCTTGGCACAATTATTTAAACAATCTGTTTTAATTTCCCCATTTGTAGAACAGGAATCACAGTACTCACTTCCTTCCCACCTTATCTTTTTTCTAAGCTTCTCTCTTGCCCACTCTTGACTTTATTCTGATTTTCGTGCCACCCCTCATGCTTAGAACAGCATCTCACTTAATGGTTGCTAAACTACCTCCCTAAATTGCCATTAAAAACTCCTAAACATTCATATGTTTAGGAGGCAGTTCAGTTATAATGTCCACTAAAAGGTCAGGGATCCTAGGAAACTGCAAAAGGACTCTACGGTGAGTCATTCATACATCAGGTGTTTAAATCTTGCATGAAGGTGCAGTTTAATTACTGCTGTCATATCAGCTGGTGGATCTGATGAGCTCCACTCCTGATTTGGAGCCCCTTTCTCTCTTGAGCAGAATGAACTCTGCAGTCATCCAAGTTTAGGCAGACAGCTTAGGCTAAAGCTTTGGTTGTTACACAGATGGATTTCTTGTAAAGCTGGACCACAAGGAAGTGATAAGTTTGGATGAGCTAGTGTGGGTGAATGTTCAGATGAGTTCACCTATATATTTTAACCAATTATGGGTTTCACCCCACTGAAAAAATAAGGATCTTGGACTAAAAAGTATAAGGGTTTTCTACATTCTTTACATAAATTCTTATCTGAATTTCTTGGCACACTAAGTAGATATGTCTTTTTTTCTGAAATTAGTCATTCCAGTATTGTATTACCTACTTTCCTTGATAAGCTCCTTTGTCTTATCTGCAGGAACATATCACTTAGGCTAGGTCTATACTACCCGCCTGAATCGGCGGGTAGAAATCGACCTCTCGGAGATCGATTTATCGCGTCCCGTCGGGACGCGACAATCGATCCCCGAATCAGCGCTCTAACTCCACCAGCGGAGGTGGTAGTAAGCGCCGCCGACAAAAAGCCCCAGAAGTCGATTTTGCTGCCGTCCTCACAACGGGGTAAGTCGGCTGCAATACGTCGAATTCAGCTACGCTATTCATGTAGCTGAATTTGCGTATCTTAAATCGACTCCCCCCGGTAGTGTAGATGTACCCTTAGTGTGTCCATGATGTAAGATGTATGCTGTCCGTAGTGGTTCACAGAAAATGCTATCTTTACAAGACAGGATTTTCCAATGCTTTGATTAGAGATTTTCTCTCTTGCTTTTAGGCTTGTTTGTTTACTAGGAGTCTTATTTTCAGTTACTCTAATGCCCCTTTACACTACCAAAGTGAGATAAAGGAGACAATTACTCTGCAATTATGAGAATCAGGCAGTCAGTATCTTGTATAGCAACAGAACTATATTCAAAGATCCTAAAGAGCAATCAAAAACAAAGAATGAATATGATTTCACTATTTATTCTGTATTGTCATTTACCAAAAACTCATGTTTTAAAATAACCATCAGGTACACAACTCAGTTTAGTAAAGGCTATACTATACATGCTGCACAGTATGGTAAATGAAATTCCTGAAGATAGTTAATGTGCACAGTGATTTCAAGTCAGTTGGTATTGTGTGTTTGCTGGCTCATTTGTTTTGATTAATTATTTCAGTGGGGAGGAAAAAACTTAAACTCAAATCAGAGAAATAAATCATTATTTAAAAAATTCTCTCCATTGCAAAAGCCCATTTTTATTATGTCTACTGTTTCTTTAAGAAGCACACAACCTACAAACCACCACTATTTGTCCTCCCTTTGGCTCATTCTCTCACACTTTGTAAGGAAAATTTGTCATATTTGTTAGATCAAGGTAAAAGTACCTGACAGGCCTGTAATGTTGTTTTCATTTTTTGTTTAAAGTGGCTTCTTAGCAAATGGGACAATGATTGAAACTACTAACTTCAACATTCTAGAATTGTTGGGTTGATTATTAAATATTTTATCCTCTGTATCCCTGTATTTTTCCCATACTTTGTCTCTTGCCAGCAACTTTACTTCACAGTTCCCAGGGCTACTTTCAGTATCTGACCTCACGTCAATCATAACTTTTCCTCTTAGCCACCAATGCTTTCTTCCCTTTCCATTCTCTTCTGTGCTACACAGGAGCTGCTGTGGAAGAGGCAGTAGCAGGAAACAGCAGAAGAGGTGGTGTGTGTGTAAAATAAATATAAAATGTAATAGTTGAAATTACATATCTTTCTAACTTGGCTTTGGGTAATTTACACCACCGCTAAGCCTGTGGGAATGGAAAGACTGAGTGGTGAGTTTAGCCATAAACTTTGTTTGGTAGGTTTACCTTTTGTATTCTGTGTAACAGGTTTCTTTCCAGAGTAGTAGCCTCTGGCATTTGTTTGAGGAGATGAGACTTCAGTGACATATAGTACACCGTGACAAATTAAAAAGACAAGGCTGTCTTACAAAACTGTGATCTAGCTGAAATGAAATATTTCTGGTCCAAATAATGCAGTGACAACACAACATGGCAATTCAATAAAATTGCACCGATCTTATAGTGTGTCTTCAACATAACTGCGTTTGTCACCATTAATGTCCTGTTGTGTTGTGTCTTTCCAAGGTGGGGATAAGGACCACCTTTATACAAATATCTCCAGGGCATATAGCATGTTGTCTGATAGAAATATTTTCTATTTTTCCCTCTGCTAACCATGTTAGTGGCTGGTGTAAACTGAACCCAAAGAGCAAGTATGAGCTAAGGAAAGCACGCCAGGATAATTTCTTTACAATAGAAGTCGGAATGCCCTCTTACTTTCCTCTTTAATTTCGGGTTTCGCTCTTGTGTCAACACATCCCCAATCTGATTATATAAAGATTTAAAACTCAAAAAAGGAAGCTGCTCCCCTGATTTTCAGGTGTCCCAGGCTCCTGCTGTGCTATCATTAGCAAAAAATGGGAGGTACATTTCAAATTTCTCTATTGTAGAAGTTGCTGTACCATATTTCAGAGAGATGCCAGAAAAGGCCCATTGTTTTTCCAGTGGGTCTCCAGTGTGCATTCCTACAAATCTTGTGCACACAGAATCATCATTAGTACACACCTGTACAAATTAAGCTAAGTCCTCAGGCAAGTGATGTTTTGCATGCACAAATCTGTCCAAGACCAGAATTAGGCCCCAGAAGTCCAGATTGCAACAGTGTCATTCCCAAAAAGCTTGTGCTTATATTTAATGAAACTGAAATTCAAATCTAGTTTAATCAGACTGGAATTAGTGAGTCTGGATCAGATTTTGTAATGTGATTTTTAAATTAGTTAAAATGTGAAATTTTAGAAAGTTTCGGTATTTGTCATGGGATTTTTGTGAAGCAAAAATCAGGAGTTTTTCAGGTATACCTGGGAAAATTGAGAGAAATTATTTTGAATGCTCCTCACTGAGGGAAAGGTTTGATTGTGTTAGTGGATGGAGCAGAGAGACTAGATAGATGTAAAAAAAATCACATCATGGTCAAAATTGGCAAATAAAAGAATAAAGATAAAATTTCAGAGGTTTTGAAATCTCTGAAATGTGTTTCAATTAAATATACAAGTAATATCCAAGCTAAGAATCTATGTAATGACAAGTAAAATAATACTCAATAAAAATAATCCTCTTCAGCCCTCCCTAAATGCAGGCTCATTTACTTTCTACCACATTACAGTTCTTCAGAGTGTATTGTAGGAGATATCACTATTGGAAATTCAAGTGCCTAAACATTCGCCATGCTCTTGTATTCTAAGAACTCCCACTGCCTCAAATGTACGAAGACACACATTTTTAATGAACCAAATGGACTGGTGTTTGTAACTGAGATAAGGTGTTGGGAATGGGTAATAGAAAGTCCCTGCTGAGTAAATGTAAAGTACCCACCTTACGAAATGTGAAAATAACAGGGTCTCATAGATAAATGACAGACAAAATAATCCTGTCACTTGTAGTTTGTATTCAGTACCTGAGCATTTGTTCGGAGGTTACACATTTTTAAAACCAATATCTTTTTTTAGAAACCTAGTTATATTACTGTTCCATGTGAAATATTGTAACAACAGATGGTACGAATTTACCAGGTCTTAGTGCAAAATAGTATATTGATTATGCAATTAAAGACTGTATCATGCTGCATATGCACAAGGGGACTGAATTCAGGTTGCATAGGCAACCTCAATCGTGTCATTTACTAACTTTTGAGAGGTTGACTATGCAACCTTAATAATGTTCTTAATATTTTTTGTGTTATTTTTATTTTTGAAAAAGAAGCAAACTGAACCCCCCCCCTCCAAATTTTCATCACATGGTATCATATGGACACCCACATGTCGTCAGCAGGCTTGGAGCCTTTAGATCTACTGCACAGACATCTGCTGCTTGAGCTAATGGGGTTACTAATAGTATGTTGTCATCCTCTATGTGGATCAGCACTAGAGGAGGATGAGAACCACACTTTGCCATGAATTGTATTCAGAATAGACCTGAAAGCCAGGCCAGAGCCTGGAACATCTGTGTAATGTGTTCATGATGCCCTAACCAAGCAACCAACCAACCAAGAATAGAGATGGTTAAGTTGTTTAAGGAGAATTCAAACAGATTTTGGCCACTTATATATATAATTGTAGATATAATCTGACCAACCCTAAGCTATGAAGGTAGGCAGCCACATTTTTCAGTACATCCTGTGGGAAACACATATTGTAGCAGTGGTTTACAGGGCCTCCTCTTTAAATTCTGGGTTAAAGAGTCAAACTATGGGTAAAAGTCTCTCATCTGATTCTTGCTGAGAAACTGTTATACTCAGAGTCATGCATTCTGCAATTGTTGGTTCAAATTAATTTCTTCTCTTCTGTTGGCTGCAATTCTGTCAGGATTGCACCTGCTTTTGCCAGGCCTGACTTTGGCCCTGTTCTCTCTGACCAGTGCTGGCAGGATGGCTTATATCTTAGACGTGCATCAGGCAATGAGCCACACCCCTTCTGCACACAGCTGCAACATGTTACAGCAATATTTACCTATAACATTTAGTCACACTGGTGTAAGCAAAGTGTATACCGTCTCCACACTAGCTTCACATATGCTGGCATGGAAGGGAGTAGCAGGAGCAGGCCAGAGGAAAAGAAAAAACAGGACCCACTATTATATGCATGATGGATCTAAATACACCAGACCAGCACTCTAGGTGCTAGTCTAGCCCCTGGGCTGCACTCATAGCAATTTGGGGACGGGAGAATGTGTCAGAGGCTGTTCTGCAGCCCTGCATCTTGATCCTGCCCGTGGATAAAGAATTTCATCTTCATGACCTCTATCCAGCTTTACCCAGGTAAAGCCCAGTCAGTCTGGTTTTTTGAGTGAAGTAAACATCACCCCTTCACTTTGGGGAAAGGAATATATTTTTCTGTATGTAAGGCGCTTTAAAAATGTACAGCAACATATAATTTGTTTGTAATGAAACAATAAAAGCAATAAGCCACAAAATAAGTCTGTTCAATATTGGCCAAAAGACAGCTCAATCTGATATAAATTGAATAAACAATTTCATATAAATTCAATTAATTAGTGTGGTCTTAAGTGTGCAAGCAGCCTATTTTGTGAAATTATGAACAATAACTGGTTCCAGAACTGCTGTTATATAATTGCCTAAAGTCAGAGGATAAAAGAGAGAGAAAGCTGAAAATCCATTATGCTCATGTAACAGTCTTACTAAAGCTAATTAGCTGCTATCTAAATTTTCACACCTCTATTTCATGAGCATCTTTGCTTCCCACAAAAGGAAAAAAAATAAACAAAAATAGTATTAGAAACATACGGATACTAGGCTTGATTCTCAGGTCTGCTCTAGTTACTGTGTGCCACTCATGAACAAGATCTCCCTAAAGCTAGATAAATTGACCCCATGGGTATGTCTACACTGGAATTAAGAACCCATGGCGGGCCTGTGCCACCTGACTCAGGCTTGCAGGGCTCAGGTTAAAGGTCTGTTTAACTGCAAGGTAGATGTTCAGGCTTGGGCTGGAGCCTGGGCTCTAGGACCCTGCCAGTTGGGAGGGTTCTAGAACTCAGTCTGCAGCCAGAGCCCGAACATCTATGCCACAATTAAACAGCCCTTGTGCACTGGCCTTGCAAACCCAAATCAGCTGGCATGGGCCAGCTGCAGGTGTCTAATTGCAGTGTAGACCTACCCTCTCTGAGGGTTCTTCTTGTGGATGGGAAGGCATGTAGCCCCAAAGCACATTCTATTATATCACAGTTCCAAACGTTCTCTCATAGGTTAATGTAATCATGGAGCTGAGGGATATTTTTATTAATGCCTGATCTGTTTGATGTCACACATTGTATTGATTAAGTATATGTAGACCCTGATGGCTTGAATGTTTACCTGTATCGTGAAGCAACTAGCAGATGTTGGAATTTTTTTGTTTGGTGAATAGTGCAGTATGTCAGGTTTCAGAGTAACAGCCGTGTTAGTCTGTATCCGCAAAAAGAAGAACAGGAGTACTTAGAAGTGGGCTGTAGTCCACGAAAGCTTATGCTCTAATAAATTTGTTAGTCTCTAAGGTGCCACAAGTACTCCTGTTCTTCTTTTAGTGCAGTATGTGTTAGCCTAAGAGTATCTTGGAAATGGAGCCCTTGATTAGGAAATGGAATTTTATAATCCCCTAGTAATTTGTTATTGACCTCTCTACACATTTGTGCAATATTTTAGGGGGCATTTTAAGGTTATAGAGGCATCAGTGAGAATATGCAGAGGCACTTCTTGAAAAAAACCTGTGCTATCAAGGAAAAATATTGGTCTTTTTGTAACCAATGTCTGAAATTATGATCTCACCGCTGGACAACACTCATGCACAGTGGGTGTGAGGCAGTGCATCTTGAAAACTAGTGATGCTATTGCTAAGGTTTCCTGTGTCTGTCAGGAAGTCCTTTACTGTATTGAGTGCCCCAAAAGAAGACACACAGTGATTCTCTGTTTTCTGGTAAAATGATATTGCAGGGCTTTATTAATTGTTTCACTAATAATGTTACTTATATTATGGCATTCCTATGCAGCTTAACACACATGGGTAAAACTATTAGAACCTTAAAGAAACGCATTTAGCATGTTGAACTTGATTATATGAGGGGACAGCGATTACCCTACAGCTAAACTTTTTATTAATTTGCAGTAGGAAATTTCCACTTTGAAATTCATAGGCATTTAGAAAATTAATCCTTCATGAACAGAAGATAATATAGACAGTGAATTGAGCAGAAGGGAGACCTTTTCACTGTGGACACATTATCCCCAGGAGGTCTGATTGAAGAACTCTAGCTAAACCATTTTATATAAGAATCCTTTCAGTAAGGACGTTCTGCCATTGGCCTCCTTCCCCTCATTATGAACCAATAAATCTTGCATTTACAAAGCCCTGTTTATCCTGGGATCAATAAGTGCTTTCTAAAAACACCACACCTGAGCTAGGATGCAACCACTACCATACAGAAAACAGCAGGGTAGAACACATCAACATTTCTATTGTCAGCAAAAGATAAAGTTACCCTTTTTTATTCCCCAGCTGAAGAAACACTCCAGTTCCCGCACAGGATCCCACTAGGGAAGACTGCTTGGGAGCAATGCTAAATCAAGCCATTCTCCAACTGCTCTGACCATGTCTTATCCCTGACTCCTTTGTTTCTGGAGTGACAACAGATACCTGTAGGGCTCCTAACTTATATACATTGCAACTCCTCTGTATGCATGTGTGTGCAACCTGGCCCCAGCTGAATTTGGACTTTAGGAGCTGAGTGCATGGAGTTATGCTGGCACTCTTGTCATTTTGCAGTGAGGAGTAAATCCAAACCTCATTAACTCAGATCTCAATGGGATACTATTAAAATCCATGTGGGGAATCCTCCCCATGAGGCTATGGAGCAGCAGTAGAGATTCTTTTCAGCCGCTATTTCAGTGATTAGAATGGCGTATACAAGAAGCACCAGTAAAGGTGGGCTCTTCACACAGCTCCTAGATCCTGTCGTTCCCTAGCTCAGGGAGATTGAATGGATTCCACTTGCACTGACCCTACAGAGGTGATAGCAGGATTTTCCCCAGTTTTTTTTTTTTTTTTGGCAACATTTCATTACTTCCTTACAGCACTTTATTGTACATATATAACACATGAATTTATTAAAAATGAGGAAGTTAAAAAACAGGACACAATGAATTTTTTAAATAAAAAGCTGATAAATAAGCATGAACCAATAAAAATCAAGTTTTTAAATGTTTAATAGTGACTATAATTGGAAGTGTTTGGTTACATGTATTAAATGTCACAAGTGTTCACAATTATTGGTTTAAATTATTTCTCTGTCAATTTTCTTACCTCTGTGAAATAGAAGTCCAGAACATTTTTAACCTAAGTATATACATTTATTAAACAGATAAATGTTGTGATTATCTTTGTTGTATATAATTCCACTTGAGGGATTCATTTAATTGAACATACCTTTCAAAATATAATCTATGGCTTAATTAAGCTTAGCAAATATAAAATTTGAAATCACATACCCCGTATTGACAGGAAAGTTATTGCTTATTTTTATTTTTTCCTACAATGCTGCTAATGATATTTTACTCAGACCCCTCACTGCATATATGTAGCCCAAGTATATCCAAAAAACGCTAAGTCTTTGATTTCACTGTCAGAGCTCAGAAGTCAATTCTTCATATATTGTAAGTATCTCAGTAACAAAATAAGAACGTATTGATGCTAAGTACATTTCATTGCTTGTAGAAAAGACACACATCATTGTAATGTGTGAAATTTTAATCAGAAATGTTGTGAAGGATAAAGGTAAACTGACTGCTATAATTAATGTGTTCTGCCACAGAGATTTAACTGGCACATTTGTGAAGTGTGGGCCTATGTTAACTATTCCATTGCTTAAGTTCTGCCATAGCTAAAGAATAGTAGTGTGTCATGGTTTTACAATTTCCTGATTTCTGACTATTCAAGCTCTTTCCTAACTTAGCACTAGCACTTCAAACACTAACTACTGCATGCAGTGCTTACTATTGTAAATAGTCCCAGTGACATTAAAGGGACTATGCTCGGTAGCATATATTATATCCGGTAGTAAGTGTTTGCAAGACTGAATCCCTGATATGTAGCCTTCTCCCCCTCTACTTTACAATTTTGAGTATTTTGTTCATTTATAATTCAATTTACAACAACATGTGGCCATTGTCTAAGCCCGCGGCCATAACCACACTAATAAAACAAAATTTAACATGTTGCCAATAGAACACACTCCAGTATAACTACTATCCCCACCGTAACAATGACATAGGATTAAGGAGAATAATCTTCTAAAAAAAAAAAAAAAACCCATCACATTTAATCCATCTCTGGAAAAAGCCCAAGGCCCTGATTCTGCCACCCTTACTCACAGAGAATGGAACCATATGGTCCCATTGGAGTTGATGGAATTGGTTGGGAGTATGGTAACACTCAGCCTAAGTACGAGTGGCAGAATCAGGCCCTGAATGAACAAATGGGCTCTGTACCTTGCCCTAAAGGTTAACAAACTGGGCTGAGTCAGATCAGTGGGGTAAGGAAATGCCAGGGTTGAGGGACTTCGAGAGAAATACTACTCTGACACCAGTTCCTGAAATTTCAGGTTTAGGGACTCTTTGGGAGAGTATTCATTTAACACTCATTTTCTTCTGTACATGTTGAAGAACATACATTATTTTTATATTCAATTTATATTTCATCTTACTTCCACAAGCTGAGTGCTATGTATAACTAATTACTTTAATAAAGCAATGGCAGCCTTGAACAAGACATGGAAACAGTGTTAGTACTTAATTTTTTATTCTGAAGCAATAGAAGGGTTTATGGTATAAATCACATTTGTTCTAATGACTTACAGGCCTGATCTTGCTGTCCTCAGGCAGTCAATGCTTCTCATGGGAGCTTTCCCTGACCCAGGATAGCTAAATCGGGCCCTTAATGGATATTTTATTTTCAAACTAAATTAATTTTTTTAAATCTTGCTTTTTCAAACAAAAATAATCATTAATATTTTTTGTCTCTTAAAATACATCTGCATCAGCATTAAGACACGTCTCTAACCGGCATGGATTATGAATATGCAAAACAAATAATTAAGATCAAACTAAAATAGATCATTACATTACATTTACTGCATCAACCCTGCTTTACAGACAATGACATTATTTATCAATAAGATGCTATTAAAAATTAGACACTAAAGCTTCGTTTCATTTTAGTCTTTTGCAGTGTCAATCTACCTGAAAAGATCTACTGTAGAGTCCTCTTACAGTGCCAGTATGGTTGAGCAGCAAGCAAAAGACATACCAGAAAGGGGAAGACAGATATGCCACTTAAATTAAATAGGAAATGAATTGGCCAGCAAGTTGGCATGTCTGCTGAGACAAATCATAGACAACATGTCTCTCAACAACAGAACTTATTTGTTTTCTCTTGCCAAGAGATTCATCACTGCCCAGGCAAAACAGGCAAAATACATTAGTGTCATGGTAAACTGATAAAGAGAAGTGCCTCAATCTAGCATCCTCAATGGTGAAAGTCTTAGGGCTGTATTGATCTGTGTTATATAAATCTTGTTTTCTGTCTGCAGAAGTGAATCAGGAATGACCCTTAAGGTTAACAAACATTGTAATGTCTTTCAGCTGGGGCAGATGCCTATGTGTTCCCCACATTGTGTTTGGTCAAGTCCCATCTTGTCATTTTACTGCCAACGAGCTTAACTAATTGCTGGCAATCATAAGACAGTTTGATGGAAGCAAAGAATTCCTGCAATTGTTGTGCCTCTCTCTTTTTTTAGTCTTAACAAGCACTCAAAGCCATGTAGCGGAAAACAATCAACACTGAATTAGTCAGCAGGAGTCTTAGCTGAGTTGGAACTTTATGTAATTGGCATGTCTTGCTCTTACATAGCCAGGAGCAGGCCTGATTAAGCTGATGCATTTTGTTTCAGAAACTTTTACAAAAGAAGCTTTACCTACTCTTGTTTTGGTTGCATGTCATAGTATGTGCTTAACATGATTTCCTTCTGGTGGGCATAATCATAGTACAAACATAGGGCTTTTGTAATGGGGAAGTGTTGCTACACTTGAATGTGAAGCAGTATCTGAAAATAGTGCCAGTATTAAGCAAAGTTTATGTATTGATGGTTAGCTTTTAAATAATGCACCTGCAGCTTATGTTTAAAGGTGTACAAATTCATTCATATTGCATAACTATATTGAAAAGAACTCCATTGAGATATGGATTTTTGTATTATTATTTCCTGTATGGTTTCATATTTTATGCTAAGTTTGGTAAACATATTCTTATCAAGCAGGAAAGTGTTCTTCCAATCGAAACGCTTCTTAGAGACGTTAATTAGCCCTCCCCATCTTATCCAATACCGTTTTAGTATGTGTCTCCCTCTGCCCTATAGGATAGATTTAGCCCTTACATGGAATGCTAAAAATGCCAGCCTTTATGGGAAAAGAAAGGAGCTAATGCTTATCGTTAAAGCTAAAGGCATGCCAGCTGTATTCTCATGTACTAGTGTCCCTCTTGTCATAACCTTAAATCAAATAATATAGTTGAACTTGGCATAGATTATTCAAGCTAAAAGAGAACAGTTTCTGAAGAAGTACTCTCTGCTTCTACTACGTCATAGCTGACAATATAAAGACAAGATTCAGAGAACTGCTAGAGCTTTCCCCCCCTTTTGTCATAGAAAGGTCAAGCCAGTTTTCAACATTTTATATGTATGTCATTCTCAATATTGCAACAGAATCTCTTACAGAAAACAATGTAAGTAAATGTCTCTATGAAGCTACTAGTCACCTGATCAAAAGCCAATGTTGAAAAACACTTCTAATGACTGTCTCTTATGCATCAGTGCACCTACTAATGAGCTGCCAGAAAAGGCTTTGCAAAGCTTTGCTAAGATAGAACAGGAATGTGAAAAGCCTGAGATATAACTTCCCTGCTGTGATCCCTGCCTTTCTACTAACAGGGAGCCCAGGCTCTGAGCTACTAATGAGCATGCTGGATAGTGTGTCCAAACCAATGCTGGCTATAGACAATCCACCTGTCTGCTTTCAGATACAGAGTATGGTGCATGACAGTAAGACACCCTGTTGTATTTTTTCTTTAAATAATTTAGATATTTATTGATTTTTTCACATTTTTATTTTGTCTTTGCATTGACCTTATTCTCAATGGCAACTATCACTCTGGGAAAGAAAGAAAGCAAGTTTCAAGGAAGTGCCCCCCACCCCAAGGAAATCGGTGCCATTATGTCAGATTATAGCAATCCAGAATTTAGAATTAGTTCCTCTGTAAGCATAATTATGCATCCCAATGTTGATATGTACAAGATATAAAAACTGAAATAGAATACATTTTAAAATCTCAAATCTCCTTTATTTAAACAAGAGGACTTCACAGTAGAGAAGAACATCTGTTTGACACTAAAAACAGTGCAAATTGCATAAATTAAAGCTCATATTTCAAAAGGCATCTCACTCCATATCTTTATCCATAGACAAAAGCCAGCAGGATACTGGTATAAAACATTTACTTAACTCTGTTTGTAGAAATTCCCTATAAATGGAATAGTTACCACAGGATACCTTTCAACTCCAAGCTGTTCACAGAACATGTCTTGATGATACTTTGGTCCCTTTGGGTTTTTCTAGAGGTTATCCTGCCAGTTAACATTTTATTAGCCAAACACACAAAATTGTAGAAGCAATGTAACGTTGCCACTTAGCAGTAGCCAGTCACTTTTACATGGAAAGAAAAATAGAAACATAGCAACTGGATTCAGTAATAATTATTTGAATTATTTCCTGCATTCTCAGCAGAAAACCTATTTATTTCACACAAGTCTGCATGAGCTGTTAATTTCAGTTAACATTTTTTCTGTTTTCCACTGTTTGCCATCAATGACCTACATTTGGACATAATGATCATTTCCTAGCTGCAACATAGTATGATAACACAGGTAATGATTATAGTATAGATCCTACATAAAGTCTTTCTAAGTATGTTGAGAAAATATCTTAGAGATCTATTCTGTTCTTGATACATACGTCTAATTCCCATTGACATTAATAGGACTTGTGTGCACGTTGAGTGTGTGTGTGGGGGGAAAAACACTTTAATTTCAAGGGTTAATACCCACAACAAGCTGGTATTAAAATACCACTGACTATTATTAGCACATTCTAACCCATACCAATTGGACATTATTTTTTCTGAGTGGCAGCATTAATTTTATGTTCCATGGCTTTTGTTTCAGTTAAAATTTTAATGGTGTTTAAACTTTTTTTTAATTAACATCCTGGATTTTCATTTTCAAATCATTTCTTGAGGAGGCTCTGAAATACTTACCAGTCCAAATTTTGGATTAAAAACATATTTAGTTTTGCTTATTTTTAAATTGTCTAGGTTGCTGGGGGGTTTTTTCTTATAATTTTTTAGGCATTTCAGCAATTTAGAAAATTTTGGAGGGACTGACCAGGGTGAAATGAAAGAAATTAGTCAGATTTGTGCATGTGGTTAAAAGCTGGAGTACCCTAATAAACATATTGTGCCAGATATGTCAGAGTGGCTGTGCTGCACTTTATACAAGACCTGGTGTATGCAGGGGGGAGAGGTAGAGGGAGCTGTTTCTAAAACACGATTCTGTTCTCCAGATCATTCCCCTGATGGGGCCCCCACGGTCCCTGGTAGAACAATCTAAAACTGCTCTAAGATATGCTGGCCAGAGTGGTCCTCTAGGAGCCAATTTGCTGGCTAAGGATGGCTGAAGCATGGCGCATGCCACCCTCTTATGCTCCCATCACACCCAGAAAAGTTCTTTACATTGTGGGAGCAGGGAAATAGTGGCACTGATCTGGTTATGTCTGCTTTATGCTTCCCAGGGATCCTCCCATCTACTTGCCTGCGAGGGCAGTTCTCCGTCCTCTTTGTACCATTACAGTAGTGCAAAAAGGATGTAGCTGGGACCAAAATCTGGCCTCATGATTGCAGAATCCTTCTACTTACACTGGCAGAGTAGAGAAAAACCCAGTGGAAATAAAACGGGTTGCACAATGGAATGGTTCAAATCACTTTACTCCCTTCTCCTCGAGGCAGGCTCTGTTGGGAATAACTTTACCTCTCCCCAGACTTGTGAGGGGAGTATGGTTGCAGAGGGAGGAGTGGAAGTTCTGATATAGGCTCTCTTCATTTTCTCTGCTCTGAAACTGGAGCAGAGGGCAACCAGATTAGAGTTTCTACTTTCTGTTAATTCACTGGCTTGGTATCCATCTTGGCAGTTCCAGAGTGTAGGGTGGCATTAGTGTCTAGCGAAGGCCACATACCCTGGGGCCCCTGGAAAATAGAGCCTGCATACAGGACAGAGATGTTTGTTCTCCTCTGTTTCTATGCAAATATTACCCTATTAGAGCCTATCAGGTAAGTCACACAACCCCTCTCTCACTTTTCCTGTAATAACCATGTACACTCCTCAATACATCAGACTCAATGTCTGAGGCCACACATGTAACTGAGGTAAAGAAGCTGTTGAACCATTCATCTATCATCTTCCTCAGTTTGATCAACAGATCACATACAGTGCAAGAACCCACTGAGGCTGCTGCAGTTCTAACGCTACCTCGCCTGAACCTACAGCTGGTCAAAAAATTTCAGACTAAACAATTTTCCATCAGAAAATACAGTTTCATCAAAATCTAAACATTTAATGGGAATTTAATGTTGATTTGGAGAACATTTTCAAAAAGGAAGAAGTCAATGTTTTGATAAGGTAAAACACTTCATTTTGACTGTTTTGATTTGTTTTATTGACATTTATACTACATGAATAAAGTTGCAGCTAAATTACTCAAAATGACTATCAAAATGAAGTGTTTCAATGGTTCCAAATCAGAATTTTTGATCCAAGGAAATTTTAGTTTTTTGTTCAGATTTGGAATGAAAACAAATTTCAAAATATATTGCCTGCCTGCAGAAAATCCTGTTTTCTGACTAGCTCTAATTTGTGGGTGATCTCTCATAGTATTCAGTGTTCTAACTGAGTGGGTGCTCCCACTCAGATATTCCTGTGAAGAAATAACTGTTAATTCCAACAACTTTGCTTCATCAGCTAGAGAGTTTGGCTTCTTCAAAATGGCTGAAACATTTATGAATTTATGACTCAGAGGAGAAGACCTCTCCAGGGGTGCTGGAACAATTTGTGGGGTGCGGAGAGCCATTGAACCAAACTGTAAAACATGTATATGATGGAAACCACTTCAAGCCAGGGGGTGCAAGAGCACCCCCGGTGCCCCTAGTTCCAGCACCTATGGACCGCTCTTCTTGAGAACAACACTTTACAGGGAGTTCCAAGAAGGCCAACAAAAATGGTTGAGGCAGGAAAACAAGTATACATGTAACTTTACTAAGCCATAAGGAGAGGGTTTGTAGAGTATGATAACAGTCTACATATTTAAAGGGTGTAAACATGAAAGTCTGAAAAAAATTAAAGAAAAAAATGTAGGCTAAATATCAGGAAAAAGAGACTTCCTGACTGTGAGCTGTATTAGACAGTAGAATAGTCAATAAAGAAGTGATGGGAACCTAATAGTGGGGGACATTTGTCACTTGACTAAGAAGGCCAGTTGAATGACCTAGTAGGTTTTACTCTTTTCCATCTCTATCTTCTAAGATTTTAAGCAGATAGATAATAGGAAAACAAAAGGAGTCAGAATGAAGAAGCTTCGGATTCAATGCTCCCTTAACATGATTATTTTATCTTTGTTGTAACTTGCAGTTTTCTGTCATCATATCTTAATCTCTTGGTCAACTCTGGGTATTATGTCAATTAGTTTCTGACTGACTTACCTTGGCTGCTGGTAAAGTGAAAGTGTTATAGCAGACTTTATACATGATGATTTATATATTTAGGCATTTTATGTCAATAATTACTGTACATATTATAGGATTACTTCATAAAATTACACATCTCCATAAAATAACTGCCATGGATTATTTAATTTTGAACTTCTAAAGACAAAAAATGGAAGTAGTTACAATAACCATTATTTTCAATGTTATGTAGTTAAGTGATTTTACAAAAAAAATTAGCCTTCCAAATTACATAGTTATAATGTATTAATGGTAGCATAACATGCCATTATATTATACAGCATCATTTCATGGATATTATATAAAGTTAGACATGTTAGACTCTCTTGTCCTTATAGTTATTAGAAGACACTCAGTTTTTCAAACCATATTCTGCGTAACACTATTACTTAGTTTAACCTTTGATGATTCCACTCCTTATCCCCTTGGGCAGATGCACAGATTAGTATCTTTGCCTCCATTCCTTCTTCTGGAATGGTGGTGGTGATCTAGTTGCCTGTGGTTTCCTCTGTGGACCCTTGATGTTCTCCCCTTTATCTTTTCACTACAAATAAAATATA
This sequence comes from Trachemys scripta elegans, assembly GCF_013100865.1. NCBI lineage: Eukaryota > Metazoa > Chordata > Testudines > Emydidae > Trachemys > Trachemys scripta. Next base: position 32,486,232 of record NC_048308.1, on the reverse strand, counting down.
TTCTGCTTTGAGGGCTGCAGGAGCCATCGTGCAGCCCATTGTGTACCCCTGATATTCTCCCCTTTTGTGTTTCACTACTAATAAAAGATATTCTGCTCTGAGGTCTGGACGAGCCAAGGTGCAGCCCAAAGAGTGGATGAGAGTGCGATGCCGTTGGCCTGTCTTCTTTGAAGGATCACTCTTCGGAGTTTGCACATAACAAAGGAATCTATGGTATTTAGACCTTTTGTGAAATGATTGCAGCATCTCCTGCTGTTGGTCCATCTGCACTATCTGGGGAGAATGCAAGGACAAACACTGGCTCCTTTGAAATCAAGAGGAAAACCAAAAATTTTATCCCATTAAAAAAAAAAAAAAACCTTGATGGTGCAGAAAACCACCAGATATCCCAGTGGCTTACAACAGGGATGAAGCTGTAAATTATTCCTCTTCTGCTACATTACCTGGCATTTCTTTACATAAACTTATTCACTCTTCAATCCACCTAATGCCTCAAACTATTCAGACCCCTCTGTATTTTTAATTTACCATTTTCTGTACTTATTCTGAGTCTCTGAATTTTGGCATCTGAAAATTTTAACATGTCTAGTTAATTTTATCCACAAGGTCACTAATGAGTATATTGAATAACACTGATTCCAATACAATCCTCTGAAATGCACCAACTGACATATGCTCCCAGTCAGTTGCAAGTATGTCTATAATCTCATTTTGTTTCCTGACTGTGAGACAGTTGTTTTTCAAACATATTTAATTACTGTTACCCCGATATAGATCTCCAATATTGCAGTGAATTTCTGTGCCAAAAATATTGCTAACATCTGGAAAAATTAGTATTTGTTTATGTTATTCCCTTTAGGCAGATACCTTACAAATCCAAGCGCATCAAAGATGATTATCAGGTTTGTCCAGAGACTCATGCAGACCAGTATTCCAGGATCTCCTCCTCTTCAGTTGCCCATAAAATCAGTTCCACAGCTAGGTGTTAAACTACTGTATATGGCAGAGAGTTAGGCTAACAGTTCTTTCTTATTTCTCTTTTCTAGGATGAGACTATTATTTTTAGTTAATTGCATACGTAGGAATGCGCAGAGCACAAGAAGATATGGCCCATACCCGTTGCAAAATAAACAATACAATATAGACATATAGGGCCTAATTCCCCACTATGTTCCAGTTGCTTTTCATTGCTCGCCCAGAATAAAACAGGAATAAAGTGAATTTCATTGTAGGCAGATTCTCCTGTGTCAGGCAAATGGCCAGGAAATAGCTGGCATAGCAGGGCTTCTCTTATGCCCAGTGATGTAGGGCTGCCAGAATAGCTGCATGGAGTTGTTGGTAACTGGGTTAGATTAGATAAATCTGAATCTGCTCTAATTTATGCTGGTGACTACCCATGATGATTTAAAGTCAATTTAGTCATCCCCTGGATTTATGCTTACAGGCTTTCGGTCACATTGGCCATAATGCACAGAATGAAGACAAGATGAGAAGATCTCTAACTAAAACATAGGGATTTCTCTGTTGGATCAGACCAAAGATTCATCTTGTCCACTATCCTGTCTGTTGCAGTGGCCAGTACCAGCTGATTCAGAGGAAGGTGCAAGAACATCTAAAAAATCCCCTCCCCAGCCCCACCATGAAGGTTTCAGCCTAATGCCTACTAATTAGAGATTGACTTAAACACTGAGATTTTATATCCCCTCAAATACTCTTTTTAACATTAACAATTAAAACTCAAGATGTTCTTGTTATCATATATATGGCCAATCCCTCTTTTAATCTTGTTAAGTTCTTGGATTCACAAGAAGATGCGAGTAAATAATTGATTTTTTTCAGTTCAGTGGCTGAAGTAACAAATCCCCCCAAACAGTTTGGTTCATATTAAAAAAAATGGTTTGATTTGAACAAAATTTTTTGAAGATTGAAAACAGCATTTTGTTGACTCAATCAACACTTCTTAGATGAAATGTCAATTGAAGTCAATAGTTTGATTCAACATTTCATTTAGAAAATATCAATTCAAAACAAAATGTCAAAACATTTCATTGAGAAAATGTTGAAATGAAACGGAACCCAAATGTGCTAATAGTTTTGGTGACCTCAAAAATGCATTTTTTGGTGAATTTCCTATTTGCAAAAAAAAAAAAAAAAAAATTCACCCAGCGCTACTCACATTCTGCAGCAATGAGTTCCACAGTTTAATTACATATTGTGTTTATTTTAATTGTTTTTGAATATGCCACCTTTCAATTTCATAGCATGTCTACTCATTCTTGTGTTATGAGTCAGTGTGAATAGATACTCCCAGCCTACCTTTTATATACATTTATCGTGTCCCCTCTTATTAGTCTCTTTTCTAATGTAAACAATCCTAGTCTTTTTAGTCTCTTTATATGAGAGTTTTTCCATGCCCCTAATCATTCTAACCATCTGTCTCTGAAACCTCTCTAATATTGCAATACTGTACCATTTTTGAGATAGGGTGACCAGAACAACACATAGTATTCTAGATGAGGATGTATTATTGATTTATATAATAGCATTATCAATTTTTCCATATTATTCTTTATCTCATTCCTTATGCCTGATACCTTTGCTTTTTTTTTTTTTTTTTTTTTTACCACAGCTGCATATTTTTGACCTCCGTTTCACTAAGCTACCCACAATGACACCCAGGTCTATTTCCTGAATGATAGAGTTAATTTAGAATACAGGAAGGTGTATGACTAGTTCAATTTACCCCCTCCAATGTGCATTATTTTGCACATATCAACATTGAACTTCATCTGCCATCATGTTGCCTATTCACCTAGCTTGGTTAAGTCCCTCTGAAGTGGCTCACAATTTTCTCTAAAATTGACAAACCTAATTCAGTGCAAAAATTTAATAAGAAAACACTTCAGTATTTCTTTTGTTGGTGAACTAACAATACATTTCACAGAAGAAGTGGGTTTAAAAGAGAGTTAGATTTAAGGGAAATTGATTACTTGGATACACCAGTAAAGGGAAGAATTTCCAGGCATAAGGGACAACATGGAAGAAGGCATAAAAAAGTGTGAGGTACCCCACAATACAGCTAAAAACATACAAACACTGCCCGAAGAGCTTACAGATTCAGATATCATTTGTGCAGCAGACAAAGAAAGAGATTTTAGAAGTGGCTTTTTGGGATACGCTGCAAAGTATATCTTCAGTCTTTTCTCTTCTGCACTACGGCAAATCCTGTATTCTATATTCAATTGTATCTAAATCTTGGCACCCATATTAATTCTAGCATGAGCAGTAATCCTGCTTGGCACACAGTGCAAGAAGTATTTATATTTAAATATTTATTAGTAAAGACACCATATATTTCAGTGTCTTATAAATCCCAGGCACTCATGCTCACCGTAATAATAAAGAAATTGTGTGATGTTAATGAAAATTTGTATTACTATATTCACTGCCAGAAGAGGACCTCAAAGTATGTTACAAACATTAACCAGATAAGCACTGCAATTCCCTTTATAAGTAAAGGAGGGATACAGAGGTGAACTTGATTCACTTCTGTGGTGGAACACAGCAACTACCTAAATTGTGTAGTAACACTCTGAGGTCCTGGTCCTGCAGTATCATAGAATCATAGAATATTGGGGTTGAAAGGGACCTCAGGAGGTCATCTAGTCCAATCCCCTGCTCAAAGCAGGACCAATCCTCAACTAAAGCAGTAGCGTCTTCTAGCATGGATCCCTGGAGCTGTGCAGAATCGAACTGATGTCAATGAAACCTCATGCAAGTGTAGAGAGACTATTAATAGATCCTTATGCAATGCAGGAGATTAAGAGAATAATTGAAACTTCAAGAGGAAATCCATTCAGATATCTTCACCAAAACATATTCCTTCAACTCACTGGTGTAAAATGATCCTTATTTATCAGCCAAACACTGATGAATCATACACCATAACTGTGTGATACTGTACAAACTGATATAGACTATCAGAAAAGAACCACCTATGAATTTACTTTATATCGTTCATCACCTGAATGATTGGCATTTATGCTTTACATCATCAATGTAACTATGATCTTACAATTAATGTTTTAGAGCATAGTTCTGTGACAAGTGGTGGATTGTATGTCACATTGAATAGACAAGGCTCTGCTTATGAGTTCATAATAAGATCCAACCTCGGGGAAAAATAGGGTCAAACCCACATCTTTTCTACCACTTCAGGGTGTGCAAACAAGTTCTGACATACACTAATTTGTCAGCCTGTTTCAAGCCAACTTTGTATAGGTTCAAGCAGTTTTAATCAAAACCTTCACTCATATCAGAGTAAGTAATAGAACTGAAAAATTAACCCATTTTTGGCAAGATTACAAGAATCCTCATTTTGATTCTAAGTGTCTTTTATTGAACCTAAATGTGTCTTTTTATAATAGTGATTTGCTGCCAATATTCTAACAAGTGTTTCTCCTTTTAAACTTGAATAAAGCTATGTCCTATGATTGCATATGCTTGCAGATAGGACAAGTAAGGGCTCTTTTTTTTTACACTATGCAAAAATGCTTTCCCATAACTATAGCCTAGGAAGGAGGAAATGCCACTTGGCAAATAAAGTTATACTAAGTGCAGTTTCTGGAACAGTTTATATTTTGTTCCTGAGAAATATACTGAGTATATATGATAGTATAGTAGAATTGGCATGGGGGGGCGGGGAGGGTGGAGACCTGATAGGGGAAAGAGGTGTTGATCCCACAGGAATGTATTTTTAAAATATCTGCCATTTAGGGCAATCTGGTCAATTCAAAGGGCAAACAATTTACTCTTCAGCAGTACCTATATCAGCCTCAGGGATGGACGTCATTCCTGATGGGGATAATTTAGAAGTATCCATAGAGGGGGGGAGCAGGCAGAGGAATAATCTTCTGCTTGGTGGCAGAATTTTAACAAGGGTCTCTGGTGAGTCCTTTTCAGCACATCATGGTTTTATTGAAATATTCTTCTCAAAATACTGAACCACTGACAGCTCCTGTAATCTTGCCAAAAATTGAGTAAGGAATAAAAATAAAATGATAACTTGAAATGTGTGAATAATTTTGATTTGATGATAACATCTATTGGAATCAAGGCCATAATTCAAAGCTGACTTGAAACACGTTCACATAATTCAAATTACACTAAATATCTCAAACTTTTTAGGCGTTGCTCTGATATGAGGAGAGGAGGCTATGTTACAAGCTCATTTCAAACTTTCCTCTGATCTAACTGAAGATTAAAGACATCTTAGGTCCTACAACCTGAACCAGGGTAGGTCAAAGGACATACTAGGCTAGTGCCTAGTTGACTGGATAAGGTGGGCTGGGTGGTTAAGGTAACAAACTACAAGCAGATGAAATGTGTAAGCACCAAAAGAGAGAATAGACTTGCTCAGGGTGACTTCAGAATACATAACTAGAGAGTAAAATTTAGCAAAGGAACATTTAGGCTGAATTTCCTGACAGTATGGTCTATTACACTGCAGACTAGAGTCCCCTAAGGGAAACAGTTGAAGCCCCAACTCCAGGCAGGACAAATACTGGCAGGACAAACTAGACAGGACAAAGCACTGAAGTTACTATAGGGAGCATTGATACTCTGGTGGTGGGTCAATTTCATACTAGGTCTATTCCACCTCTAATTTCTATTTCAAACTAATGTTTCTTTGCAAAATAAACTAGAGGCATTATCTACAGGAAGCTCAGCTGAATTACAGAAGACTTCTCTTGTATTTGCTCTAGCACCTCCCTAATGTTTTAACTAGACTAGGTTTACCAAAGACACTAGCTGAGTACTGTCCTCCATTTCCACTGTGTTTCCTCCCTGCCACCACTAGTGCAACAGATGTTTGCTTTTATGTGAAGTAGGCTCTATTTTACCATTGTTTTCATCATACTGCTGTTCCTGCTCCTGAACTCTTGACCGTGGCTGTCACTTAAAGACAGCAAGGCTGCCAGTGAAATCTCTGTCCGTAGTGTTAAGTGATCTATAAATCTATGATCAAAGAACTACGGTCAGGAGAAAGTAGGTGGCCAAAGTTGAAGGTGGCCAAACCATTTAATCAAGACGCTGTGAAAATATTGTCTTCCACCAGGTACAAATGAGGCTCAGCACCACTATCATCAAGGAGACACAAAAATTCTCTTTTAGGATGCACTAGGAGAGTGACCTGGCTGAGGGTTTCTGATGTTGCACCGAGTTTCTTAGGTGCATTTTGACACAAATGCTATAGCTTAAAAAAAAATTACCAAAGAATCCAGTATCCAAAAATGCCTGTGTTCTCACTACATGTACCTTTGTTGTGGACAAAAGAAGGCAATAGCAGAGGTACTGACTGTTTAATATTTGCTTTTATTAGGAACCATAAGAGCAACTCGTTTCCTAGTCACCTGTGAAGCACACACTCTTACAGTCCCTACAGAGGTGCCACTCAAACTCTGAACTGGACACTGTAGTGAATTAGACAGGAGACAGATCAGTGAATCTTACAAAATGCAGCACTTAATTGGTATCACTACTCTGAATACCTGACTGTAGCATTTTGCATTGGAGCTTTGACAGAGACAGGGTATGTCATGAGATGACTAGTTTATTGTACTGACTGGCTGGAAATGAAGTATTTTGTGACAAAGCACACAGAGTTTTTAGGTATTTTTTAATGTTTGAGGTGAGTTTATTCTCATTCATTCTTTTTGGAGTCCAATGAGTGAAGTGAGAGTGGTCTCCACCTAGAAGCCATAAGTTACCCCTCAGGGCATTTCAGGGTCTTTGCCTATATTTCCTTCTCAACAGGACAAATCCTCACGATAGATAGGGCTGTTGTGTGCCACTCAGGACATTTTTAAAGCAGTTTGGTATTGCTAGAGTGGCCAGCTAGGGATTTCCTTAGTGTAGGAGAATCCCTTGATGGCATAAAGCCAGCATACAGGCTCTAAACATATATCTCCTAGAGCCACAGTGTAGAGGGTATGTCAGGGTGTATCTGGGAGGGTAAAGGCACGTTTGGAGCACTCTGTGCTTTGATGATCTCCAACTGATTCAACTTTCCCTTGGGTCTAATTTATACCAGGGAATAAACGAATTCCCAGCAATCCCATGGATTAGAGGAAACACAAAAATGGCATAAAGACACTTTTGCTCCTCTTTCCTTGGGTCCTGCACAGCTCGGCAAGACTGGACACTATGTACAGTCTCCCTTGTCTTGATCTTGCAGCCTGCTCTGAGCACACAAACACATACAAGCTCATACTCAGCATGAAAGCATGATTAAAAACTCTTGTTCTGATATTATGTGTTTCCATAACTCCACAGGCTCCAGTACAGAGTGAGCTTCATTTAGTTTATAGTGGGTTTGGGTATAATATTAGAGTTTAAGTACATGCCATCTTCTACCTGCCTAAGGAGGTGATTTCAGGGTGGTAAAGAAGATCAAGCCTAACGGGTGAACAACAATTAGCATGTGAGCTGAAATTCCAGGAGCCTGAAGGAGTTTGTTTGCAAGAATCTGAAAAAAAGATTGTTTTGTTCAGAAATAGCTAGAGGCCAGACTGGTAAGAGTATCAGGAAAAAGAGGGAAGGGTAAATGAGGTAATGAGGGACCTATTCTGCCATCAGTTGCTGAACACACACAGCTATTTTCCATTAAATTTAAATCAGAGATCCTCAAAATTGGCTGTCTAGTTTTTCCCTCTTTCACATACACGTTGATTTTAGTTTTGTCCTGCTACTAAACAGATCATAGATAATGCAAATGGGTGAGGAACAAAGAATTGTATCTAGGCTCAATGAACAAGTTATTCCTATTTTCTTTTCCTAAGTATACAATATTTATTACATTATATGCATGAAGCCAGATTAATTGCAATGTTTCAGCTGAAATGTTGGTCCCACCGAAGTTAGTAAATCTGATTAATGCTCCTGTAGCAACTTAAACTCTGTCCCCTTGCATTACAAGAGGGCCTCTCAATTCATGAAGGCACAGTTTATGCAGTACTACAAAATACATTGAAGGTTACAGAAATACATACAGTTTGACTGTACATCAAGAGCACACCAATGTTACATTAGAAGTCATACACGTCAAGGGACAGAGTTAAGATTTTTGTCAGGAAATTATCCCTAAGAACCTGGTAGATGAGTATTTGCCCATCTATGCCCTTTCATACCTTTCTCATTTAAGGCCTCAAGAATGCTCCCAAATGTCAAATCCATCTGCAATTCCCTCATCAAGCATCCCATCCTGACCATGGTTGCAGTTACAGAACCCTTGATACATCCTATGTCTAACAAGCACCTGGTTCTAACATCTATCTGACAAACTTAGGCCTGGTCTACACTAGGAGGTTATGTCGAATTTAGCAGCATTAACTCGAATTAACTCTGCACCCATCCACACAACGAAGCTATTTATTTCGACATAGAGGTCTCTTTAAATCGATTTCTGTACTCCTCCCCGACGAGGGGAGTAGCGCTAAATTCGACATGGCCATGTTGAATTAGGGTAGGTGTGCATGGAATTCAACGCTAATAGCTCCAGGAGCTATCCCACAGTGCATCACTCTGTTGATGCTCTGGACAGCAGTCCGAGCTCGGATGCTCTGACCAGCCACACAGGAAAAGCCCCAGGAAAATTTGAATTCCTTTTCCTGTCTGGCCAGTTTGAATCTCATTTCCTGTTTGGACATCGTGGCGAGCTCAGCAGCACTGGCAACGATGCAGAGCTCTCCAGCAGAGATGACCATGCAATCGCAGAATAGAAAGAGGGCCCCAGCATGGACTGATCGGGAAGTCTTGGATCTGATCGCTGTGTGGGTCGATGAGTCCGTGCTTTCAGAGCTGCGATTGAAAAAACAGAATGCGAAGATCTACGAGAAGATCTCAAAAGCCATGACGGAGAGAGGATACAGCCGGGATGCAACACAGTGCCGCGTGAAAATCAAGGAGCTGAGACAAGGGTACCAGAAGACCAAAGAGTCAAACGGATGCTCCAGATCCCAGCCCCAGACATGCCGTTTCTACGAGGCACTGCATTCCATTCTAGGTGTGGCCACCACCACTACCCCACCACTGTCCGTGGACTCTGACGATGGGGTATTGTTGACGGCCACTTCCTCGAAGCTGTTCGCGGATGGGGAAGTTGAGGAAGGAGATGAGGAGGATGAGGCAGTCGACAGCGTTTTCAACGCTGATTTCCCCGACAGCCAGGATCTCTTCATCACCCTCACAGAGATCCCCTACCACCCCCCTCAAGGCCGTAACCCAGACCGTGAATCAGGGGAAGGATCAGTAGGTAAGTGTTTTAAACATTTATTTTGAACAGGATAGGAGTGGTATCTTAACAATGGGTTTTTCATGATTAGTTTGCCCTAGGCACTTTAGTTTTTAGTCCTTGCCAGTGCAGCTACTGGAAAATTCTGTCAATATGTCCGGGGATAGAGCAGAAATCCTCCTGGGACATCTCCACGAAGCTCTCCTGGAGGTATTGTGAAAGCCTTTGCATGAGGTTCCTGGGGAGAGCGGCCTTATTGCGTCCTCCATGGTAGGAAACTTTTCCGCGCCAGGCTAGCAGCAAGTACTCCGGGATCATCGCCTCGCAAAGCATGGCGGCATATGGCCCTGGTGTTTGCTGACATTCACACAGCATGCGCTCTTTCTCTGTCTCCGAAATCCTCATCAGAGTGATATCACTCATGGTGACCTGCTTTGAATTAGGGGAATGTTAGTATTGGGACTGATTGCCTGTTCCTTTACATAACTGTAACCGGTGGTTTACAGCCACGTGGTGGAGGCGGGACAGGGGCAGCACGCAGGGATCTTTCCCGGGGACAGTCGCGAGGGGGGTGGGACAGGGGCAGAGTTCATGCTGGCCGGATTGCCGGCAGCAGGAACTGGCCAACGCTAGGAGCATTGCTTGGAACATGAAAGGAGGGCACTACTATAAATTAAGCTTTAAGCAGCCAAAAGTCTACGGCTTACCATGTCCGCCTGCTAGCAGAATTCCGTTGTCTGGCCCCGCTCACGTGATCTGTACAGCAAGACCCCAGGCACTCAATGGGAAGGCCAAAAATTCGACCTTGTACTGAGTGCGCATGTGATAGGTGCTGTGCATGGTCTTGTTCACAAAGAAAGACTATATTGATTGTTCACAAAACTGTATCTTTGTGAGGAATTCACTCCCTTTTTCCCATTCCACAGCTGCCAGTGTCTCCTGAGCTACCCCGGCATCGCCCTCCTCGAGGCTGGCACAGATCAGGCGACGAAAGAGAAGGACAGGGGACAAGATGTTCTCAGAACTTATGGGCTGCTCCCGAGCCGAGGCGGCACAGCAGACCCAGTGGAGGGAGAACATGTCGCAATACCAGCGATCACACAACGAACGGGAGGACAGGTGGCAGCAGGAAGACCAGCAGGCTACTCAAACGCTGCTTGGACTAATGAGGGAGCAAACGGACACGCTCCGGCACCTTGTAAATGTCTGCAGGACCGGAGGCAGGAGGACAGAGCCCCGCTGCATTCTATCGCTAACCGCCCTCCCCCGCCACAAAGTCCCATCCCCCCCTCACCCAAAGTCCCAAGAAGGAGGGGCGGCAGGGGCCATGAAAACAGTCACTCCACTCCTGCAGACTGCTCAAGTAGCAGAAGGCTCTCATTCCCAAAGATTTGATAAGTCCTTTCCTTCACTCCAAAAGCACCTCACCCAAGCCCCCGCAATTTCATCCCCTAACTGTGTAGTTGTTAATAAAAAATATGTTTCTGTTAATTACTGTTTCCGTCATGTTCTTTTAGAGGAGAGTGTGTTTGAAGGGGGGGAAGGGGGTTGGTAATTGGAGAGGACAGTCACCTTTACCAGGGTACAGACACGGGGGCAGGTTCAGCAGAAGGTCACACACACATTGCAGTCACTAGGCACCCTGGTCAGTCTGGGAGGTGGTTTTCATGTTCTGTGCAGGGGGCCTATGTGAGTTTGTGGCGGGGGAGGGCGGTTACAGATCTTATGCAGCGGTCCTTAGCCTGGATGACAGAGCCACGCAGCAGGGGATCTGTAACCGCCTTCCCCCCACCACAAAGTCACATAGCCCCCACACACAGAGTCCCGAAAAGGAAGGGTGACAGGCTCCGTTGAAACAACCAGTCCACCACTGCGGACCGCTCTAGGAGCAGGAGCCTGTCATTCCTCGAGTTTAGAAGCGTCCTTTCCATCACTACACCCGCTCCCCGACACAGTCTGCGTCCCAGTTTCAACACTTTACCACGAAATCCTTAATAAAGAAAACGGTGTTAATGAACAAAGTTTCATTTATTTTATTTTTAAAGGTGTGTTGGAAGGGGGTGAAGGGGGCTGGTAACTGGAGAGGATAGTCAACATTAACTGGGTAAAGAAACGGGGGCAGGTTCAGCTTCTGTTTAAACAAACTTCATAGTCACAGATTACCCTGCTCACTCTGGAACCTAGCTTTCAAAGCTTCCCGGATGCACAGCGCATCCCGCTGGGCTCTTCTAATCACCCGGCTGTCTGGCTGGGCGTAATCAGCAGCCAGGCGATTTGCCTCAACCTCCCACCCCACCATAAACGTCTCCCCCTTGCTCTCACAGAGATTGTGGAGCACACAGCAAGCTGCAATAACAATGGGGATATTGGTTTCGCTGAGATCAGAGCGAGTCAGTAAGCTTCTCCATCTCCCCTTCCGACGTCCAAAAGCACACTCCATCACCATTCTGCACTTGCTCAGCCAGTAGTTGAAGAGTTCTTTTTCACTGTCCAGGGTGCCTGTATAGGGCTTCATGAGCCAGGGCCTTAGCGGGTAGGCTGGGTCCCCGAGGATCACTATAGGCATCTCCACATCCCCAACAGTTATTTTGTGGTCCGGGAAGTAAATACCTTCCTGCAGCCGTCTAAACAGACCAGAGTTCCTGAAAACGCGAGCATCATGAACCTTGCCCGGCCATCCAACATTGATGTTGGTAAAATGTCCCCTATGGTCCACCAGTGCTTGCAGCACCATTGAAAAGTAGCCCTTTCGGTTAATGTACTGGCTGGCCTGGTGGTCCGGTCCCAGGATAGGGATGTGAGTTCCATCTATAGCCTCACCGCAGTTTGGGAATCCCATCGCAGCGAAGCCATCTATGATCACCTGCACGTTTGCCAGGGTCACTACCTTTGAGAGCAGTAGCTCAACGATTGTGTTGGCTACTTGCATCACAGCAACCCCCACGGTAGATTTGCCCACTCCAAATTGGTTCGCGACTGACTGGTAGCTGTCTGGCGTTGCAAGCTTCCAGAGGGCTATGCCCACTCGCTTCTGGACAGTCAGGGCTGCTCACATCCGGGTGTCCTTGCGCTTCAGGGGAGGGGACAGCAATTCACAAAGTTCCAGGAAAGTTCCCTTACGCATGTGAAAGTTTCGCAGCCACTGTGATTCATCCCAGACCTGCAGCACTATGCAGTCCCACCAGTCCGTTCTTGTTTCCCAGGCCCAGAATCACTGTTCCACAGCATCAATATGACCCATTGCCACCATGATGTCCATGGCGCGGGGTCCTGTGCTTTGTGAGAGGTCTGTGCCCCTCTCAGACTTAATGTCCTCACTGCACTGCCATAACCTCCTCGCCCGATTTCTCAGCATCTGCCGCTGAAAAAGGTGGATGATAAGGTGCGAGGTGTTGACAATGGCCATAACTGCAGCGATGATCACAGCGGGATCCATGCTCGCAGTGCAGTGGCGGCCGCGCTGTCAATCACCAGAAAAGTGCGCGAACTGATTGCCCGCCGGCGCTTTCATGGAGGGAGGGCGGGAGTGAGGGTTGAATGACGACAGTTACCCAAAACCACCTTCGACACATTTTTTCCCCCAGCAGGCATTGGGGGCTCGACCCAGAATTCCAGTGGGCAGCGGGGACTGCGGGAACTGTGGGATAGCTGCCCACAGTGCACCGATTCCAATGTTGACGCTTGCCCCGTTAGTGTGGACTCACAAAGTCGAATTACTGTCCTTAGTGTGGATACACATGTTCGACTTTGTAATATCGGTTCCACAAATTCGTTTTAAGTAAAATCGAACTACTCTCGTAGTGTAGACATACCCATAGTCTTGTCCACCCTCAGGTGCTGAGTATGCCTCTCTCTCACATCTTGTCCAGAGCCAAGACCATCTCTTTGTCCCTCCCTCCCAGCTATCGAAATCCTGTCATACTCCCTTCCCAACTGTAAATCATTCCATCATCATCCATCCCAAAGTGCCCATCTCCCAACAAAGGACAAGCACCCAGTGCTGGCCTGCCATCTCTCAGAATGCATGTAAGGCCTCAGTCCAGCAAAGCACTTAAGCATGTGCTTAACTTCAAGCATGTGAGTAGTGTCACAGACGTCATTAAAACTCTTCACATAATTAACCACAAACAAGTATGGCCAAGAACCTTCAGTGCTGATTCTGGGTCCATGCAAATCATGTAGCTTCTGGCTGTACGTGTCACATATCATATGACCAGAGAGGCTGCCATAGGCATCACCTGAGAGCTACTGTCAGGGCCTGCACTGCCTGCTTCCAGTAACTCCTATAGCAATAGCAGCTGCATCCACCTTCTCTAGCCATACAGAGGAGTCAAGACAGATCTTGCTGCCCTGTGTAGAGGCACAAAACTGATATTACTCCATCTCCAGGAGCACCAGAAGGGGGAACAGGCAGAGCTCAGGAGATCGGGCATATGCAATGGGTGCAGAGGAGGAGGCACAAAGGATATGAGTGGGTTGGGCAGCAGAGGGCAGTGTGCATGTTTGAGGGTTTTCACTGAGTCCTAGGGTGATGCGAGATGAGGCAGTGTTTTAATGTGTAGTAGAGGTTGGTGTTTGAGGGTTAGAGTACATGTGGAAAGCGCGTGCTGGTTGGGAATTTTTCAATGAAATGTTTCTTTGCTGAAAAATGCTGATTTGTCTAAACAGAACTAAACAGGAGCCATAAAAATTTTTAGGAAAAAAAGTTTTGAGATGGTAGAAATGTCCTGCGTCAATATTGTCGAACCAGAAAGTTTTGCTTCATAGAGTTGAAATGACTTAGTTACACTAAAAAAGATTTTAAAGAGAAAAAAAGGTTGAAATCCAAACCAAATGTTTTGATTGACCCAAACCAAAAAGTTTCAGGTTATCTTTTTCCGAAAAATTTTGAGATGGGAAACATTTTCAAAATTTTGAAAGTTTTTGCAGGATAGGAAAACAGTTTGACATAAGACATCAGTGGGAAGGTGAGTGATAGAGTGAAGGAGTAGTTATTGGCTTCTTTCTTTTCCATCAAAAGTAGTGTCCCATAGGCCTCTCTCAAACTTCCTCAGCAAACTGGTAGAACCAGCCCTGAGACCCTGTCTTCTCCACAATCACAGCAGTCCTAGATTTCAAAATATGTTATTGTTCTCTCTCTCTCTCTCTCTCTCACTCTCTGAGTTTACTGTTTTGTTTATCTTAGACATAGGAGCTAAGGTTTTAGTGCCGAACTAGAAGGGATATTTAGTCATGCTTCTCTAAGTCTAAAATAGAACTAGCATATGGAAATGTTACATACCTGGGTTTACTTTACATTACATATCTAATGAAATGAACAATTTACATCTACTCCTTTCATTAAGCATGTAAGTAAAGTGATTTGGTACAAAACAAGGGGTTCATTTTAAGGCTATTATCTTTGACAGTTCTAGATGACAGACTATAAAACTCTATAATCTCTAACCATTTTTGTTATCTGTCTATGGACCCCTTCTGTTTCAGCTGTATGTTTTTTTGAGATTTGGTGATCAATATTGCAGGATGTTGTCCATTTCCTTTCCCTTTAGAAATGATCAAATATTACCAGCACTTCATTCTGAATTATGCCATAATGACAGTGCCACGGGATTAGTTATTCCCTCCTGAGAACAGGCAAGAGTGTCTTTGGAAATAGTCACAGAACTGAAAACGTCACTCATATTCCCACCAGTGCTTATTAATTTTTCCTGTGGATACTCAGAGATTGTGGTAACTTGAGATGTGTCAGACCTGACCACAGGGACTATTTTCTTTGAAATTTAGGACAGAACAGACATGATATTTGCATCCCAAGTTTGACCCCTACATTGCATAATGAGAAGCAATAGCATGTTTATTGGCTTCTGAGAATGAGACACGGATCTCGTTTTCACCTGCTCATATTTGGATCACCCATGTTTAACAGCTCATCTGGCTGCTTCAGGCTTTGGCTACGGGCCAGCTCACAATGATAGCTGGGCACAACTATGTTATAATTTCAAATGACAATTTGTGACAAGCTGCTAGCAGTGTGATAGTCCTCCTTCCATGGTCCATGCCTACAGATTACTGTAAACACTATGAGACTAGGCTCAGTTCTTCTCTGAGTTATACCTGTGCAACTACACTGACTTCAACAGGGTTTTATTGGTATAACTGACAGCAGAATTTGTCCCATTGTCTTCAGCTAAATAAGACAGAAAGAGATAGGGGATAATATACTAGAAAGAGCTAAAGAGTTTCAGTGAGACTCATTGCGCAATCAATGGAAAGCCTTCTCTATCTAAGGTGGCCTCATTATGACCAATGCCTTAGACAAACCATTCTTTGAAATATTTCTACCTTGACTTATTATCAGACTAAATGATCACTGGTCTTGCCTATCATTTCTACTTAGTTTTATCAGTATTATTAATCACATAGTGCCAACAGTGTGCTTATCCCTTTACATACAAATAGGGTGACAAGGTCTCTGGCTTGAAGAGTTTATAATCCGGATCAGAAATTCTCAGATATTTTCGTAGGGTGGACCACATCTTAATAAAGATATTGTGTTTGGAACCACCTCCACTCCCATTCACAATCACATAACTTATTTGTAGTAACTACAGGGATTATTTACGTGGAAAAGTAATATTAGTAAAGTAGTGCTGTATTATTATTATTACTACCATTTTTAACACTGATAACAAGAGTAGACTCCCCCATGGGACCAGGCACCTCTACACAGGCTATGAGCAGTCACTCCAGGCACCACACTTTCGAAAGCACTGATTTAGAGAATCTTACTGTGATGGGTTCGGTCACAGAGATCCCCTTGGGACTGTCACCTGATGTGCTGAAATTACCTCTGAGCCCATTTTCCCTGCCAGCTTGGGACTTGCAGAACCCTACCTTGTTGAGCCAGACATGCTAGCCGCCTGCAACCCAGACCCAGGATCTGGTCCATGCCCCCAAAGCTGCAGACTTAACTGAAAACAGCTCAACACCCAGACACCCAGTTCCCAATGGGATCCAAACCCCAAATAAATCTGTTTTACTCTGTATAAAGCTTATACGGGGTACATTCATAAATTGTCCACCCTCTATAACACTGATAGAGAGATATGTACAGCTGTTTGCTCCCCCAGGTATTAATCACTTACTATGGGTTCAGTAATAAACAAAAGTGATTTTATTAAGTATAAAAAATAGGATTTAAGTGATTTCAAGTAATAACAGACCAAACAAAGTATGTCACCAAGCAAAATAAAGCAAAAACACGCAAGTCTAAGCCTAATACATTATGAAATTGATTACAGGTAATACCTCACCCTCAGAGATGTTTCAATAAGCTTCTTTTACAGACTAGACCCCTTCCTAGTCTGGGCCCAATCTTTTCCCCTGCTACTGTCCTTGTTAGGTCCAGCAGACATCTCAGGTGGTAAGCAGGGGTTTTCTCATGACTGGCAGCCCCTTTTGTCCTGCTCCATCCCTTTTATAGCTTTGGCACAAGGCGGGAAACTTTTGTCTCTCTGGGTTCCCACCCGTCCTTCTAAATGGAAAAGTACCAGATTTAAGATGGATTCCAGTATCATGTGACATGGTCACATATCCTGTGAGACCCCAGCCTCCATTCTTCCTGGGCTGGCCCACAGGTATACAGGAAGGTTTGCAAGTAAACAGAGCCATTTACAGTTCATAGATTCTGAAGCATCCTTAATGGCTTTTACATAATATGTTTACATCAGTAATACAAGTTTATATCTTATTCTCCTAACTCCAGACATAGAAATAATACATGCAAACAAATAGGATGAACACACTCAGTAGATTATTAGCTTTGTAATGATACCTTACAAGAGACCTTTTGAATAAAGCATATTCCAGTTACATCATATTTACATTCATAAGCATATTTTCATAAAGCATATGGAGTGCAATGTCACACTTACATTCTTTGAATCTTCTACTATGTAAATAGTGGACCTCAATTTATTTTTTTCTTATACATGTAAGGTATGTTTAAAACAGAGAGAGATGAAGCATATCAAAATAGCAGTATGCCATTTGGAGGCCAGGGGCAGAATGAATTAATAGAATTTTAAAAGGAGAACACAGAAGTTATGGGGTTTATCTCATAGGGAGGTCATATTATGCACCATTGTACATTAATGTAAGCACATTATAATAGAATAATAGCCAGTATCCTAGATTGCTGGCAAGGAACTATTTACATGTTGAGAATTTGAAACTAAAAGCCACTTTCAGCAGCAAAAAGATGAACTCTTTTTTGAACCTTTAGAAACTTATGATGCAAGCTAACAAAATAGAGCAGGAAAATAGCACATTGATCTTCAATTAAGGGACAAAGAAAATGTGCTCACAGCAAAACTTGAGGAGTAGATAGTGTACGCAACTTATGAGAACTCAAGAAAATTTCTTGAACAGGAAAGGCAATGCTCTGATGTGGCATAAGCATTTTTCTCAAACTTTTGTTTCTAAAATAAATTAGTAACAAAACTGTTGTACACTGCCAGTACAGACAATTTGTTCATCAAAATTTGTTTCACTATATGATATAGCTCAAAGAACACTTTGTATTTGAAACACCTGTGATTACATGATGCTTAAGATTCAGAAGGCCATACAGTTATCCCTGAGATATTGGTCCTTGGTGCCATCTTGTGTTGATACTGTATGCTTCTCAGTGTTTAAAGAGGCTGATTTTCATAGTGCTATGTTGTTCTACATCTGCCTCTGTGTGCCTCTGAGAAAAACACAGCACCATCTGTTCAATACCCAAGAATGACTAATTTTTTAAAAATAGACCTCTGCCACCACTGCCCTAGCAGCTTGATTGTGAAAATCAGTGATTTTCAAAGATTTTTTTTTTTAGTAAAAAGGCCTGTAATGTGAAAAGTGCTTTTTACTAAACTAGGAGGGAGAGGTAATGCTATTGCATTTATAGAAATACCTCTCATGAGTTACTGACCAGTTGGCATAGCTGTATGTCTTTTTAAGTTCTGTAAAAAAAATAAAAAAATCCCAAGCATGCCAATGTTTACTTTATAACACAGGATATCTTAGAAACAGATATAGTTTCTGTATAGAAAATATACAGCAGACAAAAAGGAGACACACAAAATGGATGCCCACATTTTCAAACTTCAGTGCCTAAAGTGAGTGAAAGTGTCCTAAAGTGTCTTACTTTTCAAAGGTGGTGAGCACCTGCAACTCCTATGAAGTAAATGAGTGTTGAGAGTTTGAGTTTAAAAATCAAAGCATTTATTTCAGTGTTAGGGATTTAGGTAACTAATTTACGGCACCCAGGTTTGAAAAAGGTAGCGTGTCTTTAAAAAGGTGATTTTTTGGTGATCAATTTAGGGAAGAGCAACCAAGGAGTGTAAAACAAGAACTTATCTGGATCTTTGCTGTGTACTCAAACTGATTTTACTGTATGTAGAGCTGTTCTGAAGCATGAAAGAGTTGGGTGACATTTTATTTGTATGTGCTTTTAATATCTGTACACTTCCTACTTTTAACTAGGCTGGAAAGCAGAAATACTGTAGTGCAAGCTGAGCTATTCTTGTGGTACTTCAATATGACCCAGGCCAAGAAGTACTAAAGATCTCACAAGAAAACCAAATCTTTTGAAATTACCAGGATGAATTCTCACTCAGATAGGATGAGATAAATTTATCAAAACTTCTGAACCAAGCCTTCAAATCTTTTGACATTCACCCATAACGTACAGTAGCTTCTATAACATTTGCTACCTTTACTCCCTGTGAGCATGCTTCACTTCCCTCATTGAACCAGTTATTAATCCTTATTTTTCCCTTTCTGAGCACGTAGCTGTGGCCCACCTCTAACTTTGTTAAGTTGCATTACTTTTTAATCACATCTGCTGCTCATGAAAGGTGCTAGATTGATAACACAGGAAACTGAAGTCTTTATCCAGAGGATGAGAGCAGTAGACATGGCACAGCACAAATTTCTTTATACTCCCGTCTGTATTTAGATTAACACAAAACACAATCAAGCACTAATCTAGGTGCCTTTGCCATATACTAAAACAATAGCCACATACACCTCTACCCCGATATAACGTGACCCAATATAACACAAATTCGGATATAACACGATATAGCAGTGCTTCAAGGGAGCGGGGGGGCTGAGCACTCCGGTGGATCAAAGCAAGTTTGATATAACGCAGTTTAACCTATAACTTGGTAAGATTTTTTGGGTCCCAAGGACAGCATTGTATCGAGGCAGAGGTGTACTACAGTCAAAAACAAACCTAGTAGCTTCCTCAAAGCTAACAAGTGGAAAAAACATCAACACTCCAGGCATTGATCCCATCCATCAGTGCATAAATCCCAGGCCTCAGCACACCTCTCTCTCTCCAAAAGCCTAGGAAGAGATATGGGCTTTGTAGCCTTACCTCCTGCCTATATGCTTTTACCTCTGACCTGTAGGGACCAATCTTAAGAGTGAGAATGTAGTTCAGCCTTCATGTACATTTGATCCTTGGACTTTCTGCTGTGTATCAACTAGCCCCAATTATGGTGTCTGAGGTAGACGACATGCTACTCTTGAGTAAACAGAATCCATCCAACTTTTACATGTGATACCAACTATTTTCTATCAGTACAGACCTAGCAAGCTTCAGACCATTGATCTAGAAGAGAAGCACTTTGATCTCTATTAATTATTCTCTCTCTCTGACACACACACACCCCACCAACACCGTGGATTGAATGTAAAAATGCAATCACATTGTCACATGCTGTTATAAGCACGCATTTGTGGCTTATATATCCCTGTGGTCTGATTCTCTACTGTCTTGCACCTACTCTAGGTATAAATCACTGCCAAGTCTGAATTGCAGAATTTTACACCCACTTTGTCAAGGTGTTCATGATTACAAAAAGGGCAAGGTGGAGGAGAACCAGAGCCAATGTTTTTTCTCTCTCACTCTCATTCAGTTACCTGATTCACCTCAATGGAATTGGTCTGGTCTTATGAAAAAGGTCTGACAGTGTAATCTGCTGACAGTTAGTAAGTGGCACTTATGTAACCAAATCTCCACTTTAGCCATGAGGTAGATAGGTACCCACCGATTTTGAGCTATTCTAATAATTTTGGACCATCACTATTAAGATTAAGAGTCATCAGTCCACCTGGAGCTGCATTTCTTGTAATAAGACATATACATGGCTCAGCTACATTAATGCATCTGTTAGTCACAAAGTGTTGCATGCAAGATGTTGTCAGAAAAATCTGACACTCATACTGTAATGAAATATGTTATATACTGAAATGCACATTCAATGCCTTCATTCTTCTGATGATGCATCTCATTGAGCCTGATTCAAAGCCAAATGGAAATATTTATATAGTTTCAGAGGGCTTTGCATCAGGCCCTTAAACTGTCAAACAATAATTAACCTATCTTTCTAATAGGGAAGATTGTTAGGCTTTGTGTATGGGCAGCTCTCTTGCCTTCTATCTAACCCCGTGTGCTTTTCCTTTATCCAAGCTAACAAAACTTGCATTTGGATTTTGTGAATAATATTAATTAGCATTTCACATGCTAAAGATGAATTTGAAAGTACACTTAATTATAATCAATTACAAGATTTTATCCAATAAGTGTTTGCATGCTTTTTATTCATCTTTCATGCATTGCAAACAAAATGCTAGAAGTCTGTGCATTATTATTTTAAAATACCCACCATCTCTTAAATGCCTTTACAGAATACACCATTCTTCTGATTTCAAATACTTCATTTCTCACGGAACACTCGAATAAGGACCTAGCTGGCCAGTAAGGGGTGAGTTCTTCACTATAAGCCGGCTATGTCTAATTATAAAAGATGAAGGCTTTGAAAATTTACATAATTGCTAGCTCTGGTAGGGGTCGGTAACATATTTGCATTAGCTACTTATGCTTCATACCAACACTTTTAAGCACCACTTATCAAAAATAAGTCTACCAAGTCAGAGGTGCTTAGGTGTCTAAATATTGTAACCTGTTAAATATAGGTAGTACCTCCTATTTATATCACTAAGAGGTACACAGGCTTTAAAAAATAAAGGTGTTTGCTTTGTTTTGTTTGGCACTTAGATACGAAGGTAATAGGTACTTCAGAAAGATCACAGATAGGATTTAAAATGTTCTATTCCTTTAAAATAAATTTGTTTTAGCTACCAAAAATGTTTTGGTAATGTTCAATTTAATTCATACCTTAGGATATTCTTCTGTTTACTGCTATGTCTCAATCATTAATCTTTCATTCTAGATACAGGAATTGATGTAATTTTGTTCCTTAACATTTTACAGGACATTAGCAGCTACCTATTCTTCTGGTGCAATTGTAACTCTATAATACTGAAATATCCACTGCATTTGTCCAACATTAATTTCCCTCTTTTCGTATAGTAGGAAAATTCCACTGGACTTACAGCTACATGACGTACAGACTATACAACACAAAACAATAGAGCAGCACGTACATTTCAAATTCTCTGTGCTTAAAAAAAGAGCAAGATTATGTTACAAACACATCTCTTTCTTATTACGCTCAACGTCAGCAAGCACTCTTTGGGAATCCTGACACTGAATGTTTCTTTTCTCTCATTTTTATTGTATATAGTGATTTGATGGTTTTTGAACTCTGGATCAATTTGGTGACACCGTGGCTGATCTTATTTATCTCTGCTTTGCTTGGCCTCTCTTTCGTTCTGAGGCTCCAGTCCCCCATTTTCCTCCAATGGTTCATTAGACTTGATCTCTTTCAGTCTTTTTACTCTCTCTCCTTTCCCCCTCCCCCCACATTGGACTCCAGGTTGCCTTATTCCATAGGTTCCCCTATAGGTTAAGCCTAAACTCTTATCCCCTCTTCTCTAACTCACAGTCAGTATTTGATTCTGTGTTTTTTTTAACCCTCTCTATAAATAACTAGGCCTGGGTACAGCCCTAACAAGTATTAAATTTTTGAAAGATTGAAGTCCCCCATGAGAACCAGAGACTGTGATCTGGAAACTTCTGTTAGTAGTCCAAAGAAAGGCTCATCTACCTCATCCTCCTGGTCTGGTGGTCTATAGCAGACGCCCACCATGACATTACCCCTCTTGTTCTCACCTCTAAACTTAAACCAAAGACTCTCAACAGGTTTTTCTCCAGATTCATACTGGAGCTCTGAGCAATCATACTTCTCTCCTACATACAGGTCAACTCCTCCACCTTTTTTCCCCTATCTGTCCTTCCTGAACAGTTCATACCCATCCATGACAGTACTGCACTCACATGAGTTATCCCACCAAGTCTCTGTTATTCCAATCACATCCTAGTTCCTTGACTGTACCAGGACTTCCAATTCTTCCTGCTTGTTTCCCAGGCTTCCTGCGTTCGTGTACAGGCACCTAAAATAACTAGCCGATTGCCCTACTTTCTCAGTGTGAATCAGGAGGTCTCCCCTGTTTCACCCTCCTCCTTGTGTTTCCTCCCGGTATCCCAGATCCCCACTTACCTCAGGGCTTAGGTCTCCATCTCCCTGTGAACCTAGTTTAGAGCCCTGCTCATTAGATTAGCAAGCCTGCCTGCAAAGATGCTCTTCCCTCTCTTGGTTAGCAATCCTTCTTCCTGGAACAACATCCCATGGTCAAAGAATCCAAAGCTCTCTCTCCGACACCACCTGCATAACCATGCATTTATTTCTACAATTTGATGGTCTCTACCTGGGCCTTTTCCTTCAACAGGGAGGATGGACAAGAATAGGACTTGTGCCTCAAAATCCTTTAGCCTTCTTCCCAGAGCCACATAGTCTGCAGTGACCCACCCACGGTCATTCTTGGCAGTATCATTGGTGCCCACATGGAGAAGTAGGAAGGGATAGTGGTCCGAGGGTTTGATCAGTCTCGGCAGACACTCCATCACATCCTGAATTCTAGCTCCAGCCAAGCAGCACACTTCTCAAGTTTCCCAGTCTGGACGGCAGATGGATGACTCCGTCTCCCTTAGGAGGGAGTTCCCGACCATCACCACCCATCTCCTCCTCTTGGGAGTGGTGGGCATGGAACTCCCATCCCTAGGACAGTACAACCCATGCCTTTCGGTCGATGGGGTCTCCTTCTGATCCCTTCTCTCAGATGACTCTTCCAAACCATTCTCTGCCATAGTACCTGTGCAGAGAGCCTGAAAACAGTTTCTTACCTTTATCTCCACTGGGGGTACATGGATTCTCCTCTTTCTTCTTCTGGAGGTCACATGCTGCCAATTTTCTTCTTCTTAGAGCAATAGATTTGTTTTATGCAATAAGGAAAAACTGTTGTAAACACTTTCGTTAAGTTATAAGGAAGACTAATAGTAATTAAATATGTTCAATGCACTGTTTTATTTGTGCTTCTTTCTGCTCAGTCCATATTACTGCTTGTTTCTCTTCTGCTGTTTTAATATTGGGATGATTCCTGCACTCAGTTCTCAGGCAAATCTCTCACTGACTTTAATGAACTTTTGCCTGAAGTGTGAAATGTTTTGCAAAGCTCTAATCACAAAGTGTTTCAAAGGAGCAACTTGCCCGCCTTACAGGTCTCCTCATGTTCAATATGTCTGTTAATGACACTGCTCAGTCTCCAGTTAATTTCACTTGTCAGGTAGATCATGAGCTACTTAGCACAATTTTGGAGAAAATGAGACCCTGGAACAAATTCACCCCTGGTGTAAGTGGGCAACACTCTTCAGTGGAGTTTATGTCATTGGCGACTTCGGCCCTCAGTTTTGGGTCTTTCTGAATCTAAGATGTTTGCAGTGTTGTTGTAGCCTTGTTGGTCCTGAAGAACTCTGTGTAAACTCAAAAGTTTGTCTCTTGCATCAACAGAAGTTGGTCCAAGAAACGATACTACCTCACCTGCCTTGTCTCTCTGAATCTAAGCTGGATATTTTGAGTTAACACAACAACAGTTGCAAAAAGAATAGTAGCATCATACAGAAAAGCCCCAAATCTAATCTACATACAGAAATATGGCACAGAATAAATAGAAACACAGTAGGGGAACAATGAAAATACTAGTTACTAGGGTAACCAGAATGGACACATCTGGATAATTGTTAACTTTACCATGGCTAACTGGTTTTGAAACTATAGCTGATGCTAACAGGACTTAAAATGGAGATCTCTTACTGTGCCCCCTGAGGATCACACAATACATATACCTTGGTGTGATGAGTTTTTAGTCACTGGGCATATTTTAGGCAGGGCCGGCTCCAGGCACCAGCTGAGCAAACAGGTGCTTGGGGCGGCCAAGGGGAAGGGGCGGCACGTCGGGCTCTCGGAGGGAAGGACCTGCTGCCGAATTGCCACCGAAGAAGAAAGCGGTGCGGTGGAGCTGTCGCTGATTGCGGTTTTTTTTTTTTTTTCCCGCCGCTTGGGGCGGCAAAAACCCTGGAGCCGGCCTGATTTTAAGTGCCCACAGTCCAAAAGCAACATGATGTCTATCAAGTTAAGTGCATCCATAAGACTTTGCAGGTTCAGGGCCTGACTTGCCTTTCACTCCCTTGTTAGTATTAGGATGCAGATCATTACAAAGTCAAAAACATTTACAGAGCAGTATCACATTATGTCACCTCCTAGGGAGTTTCCTTACATTAACATCTTCAAAACTCAGCTCCGTTAAAAAAAAAATAAGGGGGGGATTTATAAAAAGATATTTCTTTGAAGTATCTAGGTTCTTCCGAAGATGTGGCAGCTTCAAAGGAGTTCCCAGCAGAGTGATAGAAGTTCTAGTTTAAACTAAAGGTAAATTGAAAGATCCTAAGTACTTGGCCCGCCCAGGGAGGACTCAAATTGGCTGGTTTGGTAGAACTGTCACACAAATATACTGCTTCTCTCCTCCCTCCCTCAGAATAAGAGCCTGGTTATGCATTGCTTATGCAATTTTCAGTGGGAGTTTTGCATACACAAGGATTTGGTGTAATTTTTTTAAAAGGTAGAAACTGCCTGCTATGCAAAAGCCTCAAAAGGAACTTCCTTATATTTAAGGTGTGTAATTTTTTTTTTTTTTTTAAGATTAACATTTCTGTTACTCATTTTAGTAGAACTCTGGCTCTGAGAGCTCCCCCGCCAATAGCAGGGTTGCTCCACAGGACATTATCTAGCATTGTCCAGTCTAGTTTTAGAAGTCTTAGGAGTTGGAGCTTGCCATAGTTCAGTAGCTCTCACTTTTGGGGATTTCCCCCCCAAATATTTAGCCTATAGTACCTTTTTTTCCTCCACTTCATAAAATTACTGTAAATGAAAGCCCTTTTATGATCCTCAACAACCCATATTTATTTTTATTTTTATATTGATATTTATTTTAACTGAAGTTTCATCTTGACATTTTCAGCTTTGTACAGAATGTGGCGTTTATAATGGAGATACTGACATATCTGTATCTATACTTTGGCTATATCCACGGGGAATTAGGGAGGCCAGTGGTGAAAACCAGAGATTGAGCATCAGGATAACTGGATTCCTTTTCTGGATCTGTCATTGACTCACTATGTGACGTTGGGCATGTCGATAAAGCCTGTATTGCAGTTTAAGCCACAGCTCTCAGCAAGGGGGTGAGGAGAGACTCTACCTTAGCCCTGGGTGAAATTTGTATCCATTGAAGTCAACGGCAAAACTCCTATTGACTTCAGTGAAGCCAAAATATCACCCATTGTGCTTAGGCAATCATTACTGCTACATCCTTTAAAAGGATGCCAGGTGTCCACTGGTTGAACTTAGCCCCCACACAGGTTTTTAGCACTGCCACCATCAAGGATAAAGACTGTGGCTGCTTCTCATGTGTGAGGTA
Source organism: Trachemys scripta elegans (assembly GCF_013100865.1). Classification (NCBI taxonomy): domain Eukaryota; kingdom Metazoa; phylum Chordata; order Testudines; family Emydidae; genus Trachemys; species Trachemys scripta. The sequence goes on along the minus strand of NC_048308.1, from coordinate 32,460,113 downwards.
AAAGGGTAAAGTTTAATGTAGCATTCACCCCTTTCTATACCTCAGACTGCAAATCTGTAAAATGGGAATAATAATTCATCTCTACCTCACAGGAATGCTGTGAGCTTTATTTAGTGTTTGTGCAAAGTACTGGGGGAGGGAGAAAGAGAGCATGTATTGGAAATTAACTAGTTTAAGGATAATTAATACATTATTTTCTGACTGATAACACGGTGTTGAAGAAAGTGCATGGTGCAGAAGCTTTGTCAGATCCTCAGCCGAAAACCACTAAAGAATTGCAAAGTACTAGTCTTACTGAGATGCGGATTAATACTGTAATACTGTCACTCCAGCTTGTTACCCTTCTCAAGTAGTGAGTAGATTAAATTTGTTTTCTATTCAAAACTCATTTTCAGAATTCGAAAATGTATATTAACAACAAATATTCTTTTTCAAGGCTAGCACTTTCTGGGCCTGATTCCCTTCTCACTTACAGTTTTACACCAATGTAACTCCAGTGACTGCAGCAGTCGTCCCTGATTTCCACCAGTGTAACAGAGAGGAGAATCAGGCCTTATATATTTCTATTCCATCTGAAAGAACATTTTCCGATGTTAGTTTCCAGTGGTACTGGTCTTTCCAGTACAAACATACGGTACAAAATTCTGAAATGCATGAAATGTTCAAAAATCATGTAATTTTACCTGTTATATTGTTCTGTTTGTGTAAGTAAAGTTGCAGGTATTTAAAATTTGTGTTAGGGAATAGGGCTCTGTATTTCTGTTATTTAGAAACCAATAGGCTTTAAGGGTATATTATTGCATGTGAATGGTAAGCTGTAGTTCATGACCTAGATCTAATGGTTACTTTATCAGTTGCAATGGACAATTAAGTCTCTGAGTAGCGAAACTGACATTGAAGAGCAGATTTTGCCTCCAAGCAGATTTCAGGATTTAGATTTCACTATATCATGTTCAGAAAGGTCAGAGCTCCGGCCAGATGACCAGTATAGAAGTGCAGATGGCACTGTATGTCACCTGACTGCTATGGGCCTCAACAACCTGCTGCAGGGGGCTGGAGTTCACAGAAAGGTTACAGACATATACAACTGCAGTGCATTACGGGTTTGTGAGCAACATGGTACTCCTTTTACTGGGCTGCATGGAATACAAGAAATGTATACAGTAACCAAAGCCAGAGGTGCAATGACAGATTACACTCACAGACACAGCAGGGATGTCGCTCAGACAGAGAGCTTCAAAGCCTTACTTCTGATCACTACCCAATATATAAATACATGGTTAATAGGTATACTCTTCACCACCCCTAGTTACATAATCTTCCCTTTTCCTTCCCTCCCCCGCAAAATATTAGGGACTCAGTTTTTAAAATGATTAGCAAATATATGTGCAAAATACATGTTTATTTGTGCAGGTGACAAATAGGTGATATTTGTCTATGCAAAACAGATAACTGCATGCAAGTGACCAGCACTGGTCATTTCATTTGTATAATTCCCTGCCACAGTCAGACTTTCTTGGCCTGCTGCCTCTCTATACAGTTGACCCTCTTTCTGTGCCATGACCCAATTTGCATGCTCAATTGTGGTATATGTACACACACTTTATGAGGGGGAGGGATAGCTCAGTGGTTTGAGCATTGGCCTGCTAAACCCAGAGTTGTGAATTCAATCCTTGAGGGGGCCACTTAGGGATCTGGGGCAAAAATCAGTACTTGGTCCTGCTAGTGAAGGCAGGGGGCTGGACTCAATGACTTTTCAAGGTCCCTTCCAGTTCTAGGAGATAGGATATCTCCATTAATTTAATGTAATTTACACATTTTGCAAGTGCAATCATGCATCTAATCATTAAAAAACAAAACAAAACAGATGTGCTATGGCCCTATTTTGAAATTTCTACAAAATAGCACAGAATAGCTTGCCTCATTCTAAAAATTGATTCAAAGGCGATCCAGCCAAAGTCTGAAAGCTACCTCAGCTAGTTTTGTGGCAATTTTTAAGGAGAGTTTAAAAAGAAGAGATATTATTTGAGGGCTTCTGCAAGATGACCCATCACAAGTCTCACTACCTGATTCATACTGGCTATAATTTCATGTTAGGAGTCTGGGGAAACCAATTTTCATTTTAAAAAAACCATAATCCTGGCCAGAGTTGGATTAGAAATGTCTATCTTTCAAAAGCGCTGGACAGGTGAAAGATTATTCTTGGCTGATTACTCTGCACTCATCAAAAACAGTTGGTTCACAGTCTCAGAGCCCCCCTTCCCCAAAATAATGAGATTGGCTTAAAAAATGGGTGATTTAAAAAAAAAACGTTGGGGTCTTTTTCTTTGCTCTCTGGGTTCTGATCCTTTAGGGCATATTTGGGTCACATTTTCAAGATTTTCTCTCCAAGCACAAGGGCTTCAAACTTCGAGATTCTCACTCATTTGCTTATATCCAGGACCTGTGGCTCTAAGTAAAAGACCAAATATCAAGAGACTCATGATAATTCATGAGAGTTTAGAACACTGCCTGTCAATCCCTAGCCTCTAGGGAAGACACACACTGGCAGGTCAAAATGAGCGCTTTCAGGACCAGTAAGCTTTTGTAAACCATGGTCCCAAATCAATGCTTACAAATAAAAAGGTCATGCCCCTTAGTTCCACACAGCCCATCTGCACTCACTCACCAACACTCACCTGTCCTCCACACCACCTACAATGGTCCCCAGTTGCACGAAGGATCAACACTGATGGGGACTGTCCCCTGCCCAGCAGCAGGTGTCCTGTGCTTTGGTGAAGAGGGACAGTGTCTGACTGTGTTGGTCAGGGAAAAGCTAGTTGTCTGTCTGTCTATAATGAAAGATATATCCATTGTAGCTAGTGTTTGTAGCATAGTATCCTGAACTGTAACTCAGCCAGTCCTTCCAACTCTCCCCACCTCAAAACCAATTGTTTTTGATGAGTGCAGAGTAATCAGCCAAGAATAACTGCCCATCTTTCACTTGTCCAGGCAGCTAAGATTTTTCACCAGATATCCCAAGTCTCCTCCTCTCTCTATCAGCAGTCCCAGTCCTCTACAGCATCCACAATTCCCATCCCCTGCCATTTTCCACTTCTCCACAGTACCCTCCATTCCCTATTTTCACATGTCCTTTTTCTCTCCTAGCAAGCCCAGATCCCTCCTTTGTTCTAGCCATAGCATCCCTCACATCCCAGCTCCACTAGTAGCTCTTTTCTTGCCCCTTTAACCACAGCCAACCTCTCTCCTCCAAGAACCCGAGGACTGTATTCTGATCCCAGTCCTAACAGCATCTCTCTTTATGGCCTTTGGACCAGACCACTCTACCTATAATTATCATCGCTACATAGGTTATTTCATTAATAAAAATACACCACTATTTCCCCCTTTCTCGCAATACTTCACAGTAGGGTTGTTTCTCAGAGTTGTTCCAAGGGTGTTTTTACTCCCAGAGAAGAAATGTTATAAATACATTTTATAACTTTTATAAATAAATTCCCACCCTGAAACTTATGGAACACTATATAAACAAAAACTGGGTAAATCTTACTCTCCACTACAAACCATGTTATACTCTGTAAAATCACTCTCTGACTGCACATGAAGTACTGCAGCAACAAACACTCAGATTTGGGAAGAGGCTCACACTACAGGCCTTCAGTGAGCACTGTTGGACAATGATTTGATGGTCAGAAACTAATATTGGATTGTTCAGAAAGTCACATTCACTTTCATGTAATTAAATGCATGGAGTACAGTGACATCTATAGGAGATTCTGTGTTGCTACAATAAAGCTTGTTTTTCCTTGATGCTTTGTGTATACATAAGTTATTTCACAACAAAAATCTCTGTTATCTAAAATATATCAGGAAAAGGTAAATTAAACATCAACATTTTAAAGCAGGTGAGGTCTCTCCTGAGAGTTAAAATGAACTAGAACACATTCTGTAAAATACGCTCAAACACAGCTGTAAAAGCTGATGGGAAAGAGAACAATTGCTATGGTAACCATATAATGGAAATAAAAGAACATGGAAAGTAAGGAAACAAGAGAAGGAGAAGAGTATACTGTAATGACAGAGGAACACGAACATTTTGACTGAAACTTCTATAGTAAATACTACTTAATGCACTGAATGAGAAAAACATGCACATGGAATTCAAAATGTGGTAAATGAACGGCCCTATTGTAAATGCTGCATTGCTCTGTACCTTTCTGTCGATCTTTGAACAAGATGCTATTGGGGTAACTCTCATATTGAACAAGTGCCCCATTTGCCCCTCCTACAGTGAAACCTGCAGGAAAGGGTGGAGGGGGAAGAAGTCTCTGAAGTTTCCCCTCAGAGAGAGATGTCTCCATTAGTTGCATCAGGGATTTGAGGTATGCTGCTTTGAGGACAAGCCATGGGCTGGTCCCCAATCTCCATGGATCCAGAGATACAAGTAGGTGGCCATGGCGCCTACACAAAGGCCTTGTGACCACCAGCTCATTGTCTTTGTGGCCCTGCTAGATCTGCTCTGAGAAGACTCTTGCAGTTGGCAGTGTTCACAAAGAACCCCCATTCGTGGATCAGTGGCTGCACTCCATATTTTCACCAGAGTAACTGAATACAGAATTTGGCCCCACAACGTGTCTTGCTTAAGCAAATGGAAAGGGCAATATTTTCTACTGGTTATTTCTATTATTTCTAACTCCAACATAGCAATGAAATTAGCATGCAGCAAGTTCCTCTAGGAAGCAGTGGTCCAGGAGGGATGTGTGCAATAAAATCACTCCAAAAGGAAACAACTCATTCTTTTACAACTTATGTGATACAACTTGCTGCTATGGCAATTAGCATTAGTCTTACTGATTGGACAGATGTTATAACAATAGCCTTTGTAGTTCTTCACATTGATCTAAAAAAGGACTCAACTCCATCCATACCGCCACTCTTATTTCCTACTTTACTCCTCTTGCTTGTTCTTCCCAAGCATCCCTCCAAACTGCCTGCTTATATCTTTATCCCAAGCCTCAGATTCATACCTTCTTCCATTATGCCTGCTAATCTTAGAAAACTCATCCTCTGCTCATTCACCAAAAGGCCATCCCTAGTGTTCTTCAAATTTCTCTTCACAAAGCACTTTATGAATGAAATAATTCATCATCAAGATTATGGCACCATGTCATTCCTGGTACTTTAGACTCTGCACTATATTATCTGCATCAGGATTTCAAAAATACACTTACCCACTAGTCAGTGATATATAGAAAACTTTCCTCTGTGTGTTTGTGCGTATTGATATATAGCGGGAATAAATACATTTCTGCAATTCCTTCAAATTTTCCTTCTCTCCTTCAGCAGCCAGAAAGAGTGGGAGCTTCAGACACCTACCAGCCAGAAGTTGACAAGGAAGACTGAGCCACTGAGGAGGGTTTAGGGGCTGCATTCTCCTCATAGGAATTGCAGCACCCTTCCTCATCCTATCAAATCTGGGTGAGTGGGTCAGCTTCTCAGTAAGCTTTGCTCTTATTTCACACTGGTTACTACAGTCCTGTTCCCCAAGATCTACAAAACGCTGCCCACTCTATGGGGTTAAATGTCTCATGGCAAAAAACCAAGGCCCAGAACATCAATCATGGTCATTCTGGCTGGTGTGACAGTCCTCAGTAGAGTATGTGCATTTGATGATGATGATTGATGATGAGTAGAGCTGTGCAGGAACTGGAATTTCATTCCCACAGAAAATTTCACATTTCTGAAATATTTATTCCAAATTGGAACACAAAGAAACAAAATGGAATTTTATGAAAAGGTACTGTCCAAGTTCCCTGAGTTCTGAGGCTTCCCAGCAACCCACTAGTCAGGATACCATGAAGCCAGGGAGCTGTGGAGCCCTGGTCCCCAAGCTCTTTGTCAGGTGGGCTGCCAAGGAGCTGCAGAGCCTGAAAGCACGGGCAGTCAGGCAACCCAGGCTGGCAGGAAACCAGGTTGGCCAGCCAGTCTATTTTCCACCAAAACTTTCAGTGGAATCAACAAGTTCCCAAAGAACATTTCTATTTCATCAAACCAACATCTTCCAGTGAAAAACTGTTGAGGCAGAAAGTTTTTGACCAACTCTATTGGTTAGTAGATACTGGATACATTTGTCTAGTCCTTTTCTGCACTGGAATCAAAATATGATCTCTGTGAGGTAGTAACAGCATCTTCCCTAGACCCAGATTTCAAACTTATAGTTCTGTCAGTAGTTTTCCTAACCTCAGTAGGACTAACATTAGGTGTAAGACTGCTCTCGTGAGCATGGTTTGCACAATCAGACCAGAAATTTGTACAAAGCTGTCTTTAGGGCTTTTACTCAAGTAACAATCGTACTGTGAGCCTAGGAGTCCAATAAGCAAAAATACCATTTCTCTGAAAGGAGCCTTATCATTTAGTCTTCTTTCAATGTGATTTATTATACAACATGCTCTTCTAGCCTCCTCTATAGGCTATACCATTTAAATTAAGTATTACAAAATACACATCCTGTAACTGGTAAAATCCATTCTTCATCATACACCAGTTGGTCATTTTATATATATAAACATCCTTCTCAAAGAAGTGACTTTACATCTCCTCACGCAAACCTTTTTTTAAAAGAGAGAGAGAGAGAAGGCATTTTAAGGTACAACCTGAAAATCATAATATAAGAGTCATCCATGAAAAATGAAAAAAAAGTTTAAAATTCTCCATATAAAGTAAAATACAAAACTTTGCATTTTAAGTATGTTGCTATTAAAAGGAAATCTAATTAAATTCCACAGCAATAAGTACCTCGTGAATTTCTAGTTGCTATGGTAACAGCTTATTTTTATTAAATAGAATACAAAATTATCTTCAAATACACACTTTGTTGGTATGCAAGTGAAGGGTGCCCCAAGGTAGCCTAAAGAACATTGATGGGGCTGCAATAAACGACTTTAAAAAAAAAGAAAAAACAGCTTGTATTTGAGGATATTAATTTAGACAGGTATTTTTCAGACAATCACTTTAAAATAAGAGGTTTCAGAGTAGCAGCCGTGTTAGTCTGTATCCGCAAAAAGAACAGGAGTACTTGTGGCACCTTAGAGACTAACAAATTTATTAGAGCATAAGCTTTCGTGGACTACAGCCCACTTCTTCGGATGCATATAGATATTTTTATTTTTATTTTTAAAATAAGAGAACAGGGAATAGGATAGAACCCCTGCAGTGTCCACCTTTAGGATTAGTTATTAGGGGAAGAAATCTGGAGTTTGAGCCCTTCAGAGGAATAGAGAATGAACAGACCTCAATACAACATTCTTCCCCAAAGCTGAACTGGCATTTAGAGGCAGATAAGGAGGGATAGATTTGCTCACTGTGTCACCTCATTAAAGCACCAGATATTTTTCATGCCCACCCTCTACCCTCCCCAGCCCCTGCCAACTGGTAAATTCTCTAGGAAGAATCCTCAGCTAGCACAAGGAGAAGCCTCCAGAGAAATATTATCATTGCCTATTATATCTACAGCAGATACATATATATTATTAAAGTAGTTCACCACTGGATGTCATTGTTATTCCACAGAAATACAGCTAAGAAAAATTTCTTTAGCAGTAAAATCTTTAGCTCTTCAGAAACATGGAACAGTGTATCACAGCTTCAGTGTATACAAGCTGATTCAACATCATTATCCTGATTTCCAAACACAACTTAACTATTTTTAAATGGATGCATATGCTGTGTGTCCTATATGCAGCGTTTAAAATAGCTGACAAAACATTGCATCAAAGAACACCATAAATTTGTACGGTAAATTATTCATATGCTAAGGTGTTTTGTGGATTTTTAGTGTATTCTGGTTTGAGCTGAACTTGCAAAGTTTGGTGGCTGATAGATTTATTTCCATTTTCTACCCCCAGGACTCTAGAAGCAGGAAGAAAAACTTGTTTATGGCCCCAATCCTGCAACAGTACTTCATACAGCTGCAACATTCTGCTTGCACAAATCAACTGCAGGAATGGGGTCTGTGTCTGTTATGTGTCCCCTTCTGTGCTTGATATACAGAGGATGCAAGCCTGTTCTAGCTGTCATCTTGAGAGCCTGGTATTGTAGCGCAAAGAGAAGACCGGGGCAGCTTCTCCCACAGAGCCGCTGCAGCTGTTGAATGGTTTAGTGTACCTGTAATAGAGGCATGACACACAGGAGTGCTGGGTCTTTATTTCATATCTGTAGTTGAATGAAAGCTTATACCCTTTTCACAGGGCAGTGAGGCATAGCCATGAACTCCAGTGGCTAGTGTTACAGCGTCTACTTGTGTGCTTCAATCATAACAGTTTGTAGCCACCAATTGCAGTGAAGAAGCAGCTGTATGCTGTCCCATCTACAGGAGTGAGAGAAGGACTTGATTCCTGTCAGATTTTTTCCACTGGACCTCAGCTTCTTTAATTCCTTCCCAGTTCCCATTGCCAAGCCTCAGATACTGTCTGTCTCAGTTTGTCTTGCTCATAGAAGGCCAGATTCTATGAGTCTCACCCACATTGAGTCAGGCTTTGATGGAATGCTTTGGAACTGCTCACACACACAGAGTTATGCACATATTTAGTGCCTCACTGAATTGGATTTGGACTGAAATAAGGGAGAGAAGAATAAGACCCAGAGTGTGCAGAAACTTCCCTCTGGATTTAGTTTTGAATATAAAATCTTTAGATTCAGCTTTGTATCTTTTGGTTCCACTTCAGCAACAACACAGAATCAAGTACCAAAGCATGATATTAAACCTATGTCCAGTAGTCATTTTCTGGGTATGTAAATGTATTCGGGAGATAAATCAGAAGTGGTATACATTGACTCTGTAGCTTGGCAAACAGGTATTCAGTTTTGTATCAAACTAGTCAATTGCTGACAGATTTGCGTGGATTGGGAGTGTGTGTGCAGAGAGAGACCACAGTAGTTCATTAATCCTTCTCACATCTTCCTTATTCACCCTGGTATTCAGAGGTGTAAATTAGAGAGGCAGATGTACAATCTGGGAAGTTTTCCAGTTTCCTTTTTTAGAAAGTGAAGCATTTAGCACTGTGGGCACTCAGAGATTTTTTGGTCTCTCACAAAGCCACCAGCAGCTGAGTGGCATAATTGGGTGGGGCTCACAGCTCTGTCAGAGAGCCATCATTAACAGAGTCTACCATAGCATTCTTGTACTTCAGAAAGCAGGAGGCCAGGCTGCAGGGAGGAATAGAAAAGTTATGGTTTCTCTTGCAGCTACTGGGCAAAGGTGACTTCAGTGATCTCTGGTGGAGGAGGAGGTGGGAGATTTAGAGGGGTTCCATTTCTTGTAAGGGTAGAGGGGCTTGGTATTTCAGGGATCAGGAAGGAAGGAAGGAGTTGGTTGATTGGGAATCAGCAGAAAGGAAATCTGGATCAAAGGACAGAGAAATCAGAATAATCTGGACTCTCATTTTCCTCCCCACCCTATGCCCTGTTTACTCATGGGGGTCCTGGACTAAAGCCCATTAACTCAATGACAGTCTATTGACTTCAGTCAGTTTCGGATCAGGCCCAACGTGTATATATGTGCCATAAAAAGAACAGGAGTACTTGTGGCACCTTAGAGACTAACAAATTTATTAGAGCATAAGCTTTCGTGGGCTACTGCCCACTTCTTCGGATGCATATGCTCTAATAAATTTGTTAGTCTCTAAGATGCCACAAGTACTCCTGTTCTTTTTGCGGATACAGACTAACACGGCTGCTACTCTGAAATATGTGCCATGTTAGCAGTGCACATGGCAGCAATGAAAATTACTCTTGGGTTCATCACCAACCTTTATCATTGGTCTCATATTGCAGCTTTTTAATTAAAAATAAAATCTTCCTTCTTTCCATTACATTTACTTGCTCTTTTACCTCCTGTGCTGAAGTAGCAGAAAGTATGTGTAAATCTTCCCTATGCACTCCCAGCTTTACCAGGACCATCCCATACTCCTGTGATAAAATATTGATACCACCCTGCCCCATCATGTATTCTCCGTCATATATATACATACATGTGATTTGTACTATCCACCATCATGGGTCACCACCAGTGACTGAACCTCCAGTGCTAAAAGCATAAGCTAGATTCTTCACTGGCTTATACCTTGCCTTGTCATTAACACCTGGTGAAGTGAGTGCTCATTGGCTGTAAAACGCTCCTCTTCCAGTTCAATAGTAAAACATAGGCATACACATCTATACAGGGTGCAGGCAGCAGAGAATTAGACTCTGGAATGGGAAGATTCCCTCATTTCCAGTGGTGTACCACAGCATTACTGAAAGATCCTGAGATATTGTACTGTAAAATCATGACATTTTTAACATATGGAGAAGCTCTTCTAGGTCATAGTCAAAAATGTTTCATATTTGACCTCCAGGCTGGACTGTTGCAATTCACTGTACATAGGTAGGAGCACTTCAATGTTTCAAGAGATTACAGTTAGTCCAGAAAACGACAACCCAAATCCTCATCAACATCAGTCACTGAGAGCAGTTACCCTAGTGCTCCACATTCTATGTGGACTCCACATAGAATACTGGGTTGTAGTCAAGAACTTAAAGCCCTCTTGGAAATGGTCCAGGATGCATCAGAGAGCATCTTGAACCTTTCTGACAGCTGTATTCCTAAGGAATGCTGAAGCTATCAGCCTCATAGGAGAAGCTTGTGAGAGTAACAGGACTCTCTCAACAGCAGGGCCCAGGTTTGGAACTCATTAATGGAAGAGAGAAGAATGACTACAAATCTCAGAAGTAACGATAAAACTTCTTCAATGTAGTATTCCCACAGATGGAACTCAAAACAGATAAGAAGAGAGAAGGAGGGGAAAAAGGGAAGCAGAACCAAGAAGTAAGAAATCTAAATTATATTCCTAGCTCAGTCAGAGACTTCCTGTGGAACCCCAATACTCCATCACTCTGTGTCTCAGTTTCCCATCAGTAAAATGTGCAAGCATACAGTGGTCTGTCATGGACAATGGGTTTGTGTTCTGCTAAGCTTTTTTTGCTTGAAGCATAAATGGGGCAAACATGGTTGTAGAATGTGTTCAAGAATATGTTACAGCAAAGGTTGCAGTCATTGTTACTGCCTACTCATGGACTGGGCTGCTGCATGATTCACTAACAGTATTGCTCCATTCAGATTTGACCATTCAAATTGCCCTTACAGTGCCAGCCAACTGTGGCTTGCCAGGCCAAAGCTGTAGCATGGCTACACCCTTCCTTACACTTAATTCTAACACTTTTTCTAATTGCTTGCTGTTCTTTTGAGCTGCTACTAGATGGCACTCAATACCCTCTTATTTTGCGGTTGTAGTGTTTTAGGTTTAGGATATATAAGACAGGCTGGCTTGTTTATTGTTCACTTTGTTCTGCCTATGGTTTTGCGGTATGTTTCTATTTTAAAACTTTTTACTTTGTTGGTTTCTTTCAATAATGTTTTCCTGCCTAGACATTAAATATTCCTTCCAAATGGAAAAAAGCAACTTTTCAATTATCTTACCGTTCTCCTTGTGTTCCATTTGCCTAGCTCAGCACAATGAGTCCCTTGGAACTCATCAAACTTTCAAGAGGTCTGTGGTCTTTTCAAATAAAAGAACTAGTCCACACTACTTTTTCTAGTAAATTATTACAGCACTTTAGAAATTAATTTGCACTTTCTTCATATTTCATTATTTAGCAATTTTAGAGCACACCTGATCCCAAAATAAAAAATGTCAGGGGAAAACTGACAGCGCCTGTAAATGTCTTTAAAATATTTTCAGCAAAAGCTTTTATAGAATGGAAGAGTCAGTACATTTCAGAGGCAATGGGCCAAATCATACCCTCCATTTTGACAAGGCAAATCCAGAGTAACTCAATTAAGGTAATGAATACAGGTGGATTTTAAGTGGTGTAAGTGAGAGCACAAGTCAGCACATAGTGAATGAGAGGAGAAAACATCTACACCACATACTACCACTTGATTTAAAAGAAATCATCAATGCTGTTCTTGGGAAGTATTTAAATCTTGGACCTGAGGAAGTCAGCTCTAAGAGTCATTAGTTCCAATGGTTCTGTAGCAATCAGAGCTTTAACAGTAGAGCGGGATAATACCTAATGAATAAAATACAAATATGTCCTGGTATTAATTTGATACATCAGGGTTTTTTTTAAATCTCTGAACTCTTTTATTTTGACCATACTTTCTCCACATCCAGCTTTCCCAGCTCTCCATCACCAAAGTCCTGTACTAGCCCCCATTAGCAGGAGCTCTCAGCCTTTATGCTCTACAGGCTAATTAAAACAACAGTAGTATCTGAGCCTTTCCCCACTGTCTCCCTGATGCCAGAGCATTTCACTGAGGCATGGAGCTACACATGTAGGACTTGTACACTACGTGCTGTTGTAAGTGCAGATGTAGCCCTTGACTGGAGAAGCACAAAAATGGAATGCTCCCTTAGCTCCTATGCCAACAGTTCAGCCAAACTCAGTGATCGGGACCAGAAAGTACATAGCGACTGCAAAATGCTGCCATTCTTATTTGGTAGTGTTTTATACCAGCTCTGCACAGGTGTAAAGAAGAGCACAAGGTCAAGTGTACAGGAGAATAGGCCCATATGTCTTCAAGGGATTTGATCATGTGAACAGCAAGTTTTAATTGAGATTCTAAAGGAAAAAGAAGGGAGCGCACAAATGAAAAGAAAGAATAAGAAATACATTTACAAGGAAAGAAGCAATAGATTATGAGGAGCACACTGTGTATAGAACAACTTTCTGCTGTTGCAGCACCTGAGCTCCGCAGGAGTGGAACTGCTTTCCTCCTCAAAGTATAAACTTGTGAAGACAGAAGAGAAGACATTTTCCATCTGTAGCTCCCCCACACTGGTATGCTCTTGCCCTAGATGTAACTCAGTGTTTATCTATGACATTCTTTAACACATGGCTGAAGATCGCTCTCTGTTCTTCTTTTATTGTGTATACAATCCTGCTATGCTTGCACTTATGTTGGGTAGGGATGTTGGTGGATTTTTTTCACTCTAATCCATTATGTTTTTCATTGTTATTCTACAGCATTCTGATGGTACAAAGTGCCAGGAGATGAGCTGAGAGCTCTCTTGGCTGTCTTGCCCTGCCTCCTTCTGAGACAGCTCCTCCCACTTTGTGGGTGGTGCTGGTTACCTGGGCCCCGGCAAAGAGGCACTTGTAGTCTGCTTACTTCTCTGCAGCTTAGCATCCCATCACCCCTGAGTTCTGTACTGTTCTATTCTATGTTCTGTTATCACACTCATCCCTATAGCATCTGTGCACTTTCCAGTAGTGCATTAAGCAACGTGACTACTATCTGTCTGTGTTTTGTTCTCTCATCCTCTCCCGATGGGGAGAAAAGTGTGCAGTGGAATGTTTTATTTTGGAATTGTTTTATATAGAGTAATGTACATGTATACATATTAAGTTTGTTATAGAAAGGTCTAAGAAATTCACCCTGCACTTAGAACAGAAGGTGGTGAGGTTGTGATGGGGCTTAGTTCCTATGGGAGTTCATTCTAGAGTCTGGGCCCAGCCCTAGAGAAAGCTCTGTCCCCTGCATAGATGAGATTTACCCTTATTGTAGAAGTTCCATTGTGTCAGAGGAGCAAAGTTGATGGAATCCAAAGAATGAACTGGGTCTGTTGCTCATTTCTTATGGTCCCAGAGGCCTTTGCAGATTGTACACCAAAACATTAAAGGTGCCTTACTGTTGTTATAATTCAGATAGTTTTCAGGCCTATTGCACAAGAATTTGACTTTGCTGTCGAGTCAGAATATTCATTACCAATGATTGAACAACTGATATCTATGGACCCAATCCTGCCAGGTCCTCCGGAATGCCTCCTTAACGCCCATTTAAGTCAATACACATTGAAACTGGAGTTGAATGCACTCGACACCTTGCAGGCTTGGGCTTGCAAATATTAATCAAGTCAAATGTTTATTTTAAAGAGATTAATTTTTAATAAATATGTTTCAGAATTCCCTCCCAGTTAATTCCCATCCGTTGGGAGAAATAACTGAATTACTTAACAGGGCATGACTACTTCATAGGGTTTTTCTCTAAGTGTGTGAGTGAGTGGGTGGATGTGAAGCACTTACTGCAGGGATGCTAAGTCACATGAATTTTACATTTAGTTTCTGACATAGTGAAGCCTATGCTTATTCTTAGCTCTTGCAGGAGTGCCTGAGTCCAGATCCTGCTCTTGAGAAAGTTCTCTCTCCCTCATTCTCTTCACTGGCTAGGTCTAAACACGTGGGACCAAAACCTTGAATTGGACGCTAGTCTCTAGGGAGCTAATGCAGAGAGTGCAACACTGGGGTGAATTGCTCACAGAGATTCTGGTACCATTTGTTTAAAATCATCATCAGTGGGAGTTTTTTTGCCTAGGGTGACTTTCAATACTTAAGTGTAAAAGTCGTGCAAAGGAGATTCCCTCCCCTCCTCCCCAATGGAAAATTTTTCATGGAAAAAATTGATTTTCAAAGAATTTGTATTAGAAATTTCTAAAACGGTGCTTCATGGGAGTTGTACTCCAGGTGCCTTGAGCTATCATGTCCCATGAAGCACCATAGTCCGGTTCCCTCTTGGTGATCTTCTGCAGTGAATCGTAGGAATCGCTGACCGTGCTGCATCATGTGTGGTGAAATTTGGGTAGAAAGTCTAACTAATAGTGGGGAATGGGGTCATGAGGTGCCCAAACTGCATCTCAGGAGGTACCAAGGCAGCATTTCCAAATCAAATTTTTTCATGTTTTGGATTAATTTTTTTGAATTTTGCTGAAAATTTCAGTTTTCATGTGTTCGGTTTTTTGATGAAAGCCAAAGTTTTCTGTGGAAAGCACATAACTTTTTTCCCCCCACAAGAAGTGACAGAAAATATTTAACCAGCCCCAGTGACAAATACATAGATCACTCTGGGCAGATGGAAGCGTGAATTTTTGCTGCTATAGCTATTGGACATGTAATGGAAAAGTCCAGAGGACCCAGAGACCACAAACTGACCTAATCAGATAGCAGATGCCCTTAACAGGAGAAAGTATATTCTCTGAAGCTCTTTCTTCTTTCTACCAGAGGTGCCTCAGTCTTGCCTAGATTAATCTTTACCAATTGCTCTTCACCCAGGTACTGATTTCAGCTGGACACGGAGAAAGCTAGGAGATGCTGCTGTGTACAGGTGATATAAAGGAGATGTAGCTCTAGGTGGCTTTGGTGTACTGCTGGCACTTCAGCCTGTGTTGTCTGATCAGTTCTTTCAATGGATTCATACTCCGCACAACACTGCCAGTCACTGTTGTGAGGAATGCAAAGAACCTGGATTCATAGGTTTGCCACTTACTATTTCATGGCTTTA
Source organism: Trachemys scripta elegans (assembly GCF_013100865.1). Classification (NCBI taxonomy): domain Eukaryota; kingdom Metazoa; phylum Chordata; order Testudines; family Emydidae; genus Trachemys; species Trachemys scripta. The sequence continues at coordinate 32,444,737 of NC_048308.1, read as the reverse complement.
CCTCCTCACTAGTGAAATATGTTTCTATTCTTTGATATGTTTCTAGTTCTAATTTACATTAGTTCATTTTATTAGTGTTTCTGATCACATACTCTCCCATATTTCATTTATCTTTTGCCATACTTCAGGTAAAACCTCTTTCATTTAAGGTTTGGGCAATAATACACAAATTTGTCAAACACCTCCCCCAAATTATGTCATTCCAAACAAACATCTTAGCTATGGGACATGTCCAGGTGGTGACAGTTCCTGCATTACTCCTTTGCTATCAATTAACTCTTGAAGGAAATGCTGCTATTTCTTCATACATCTTTTTCAGTTTAATTGTTTTGAGATAGCACTGCAGTTTGGAGAACCTTTACTACCCTAGTGTTTTTGTGTTCTACCTCAAGAGAATTCTATACTAGAATGTCTGACTGATACTGCCACTCTCTCAAAACTGCAGGTTTTTACTCATCCTCTGCTAGAAAGAAAAAACATATTGATGGAACTAATGATATCCAAACCACAATCATTAATCCTTATAAACAAGTATTATCCGGAAAGCCATTGTACAGGGCATTATATATATCCACTCACAGCAAAACTTCCAGAAGACAGTAATTAATACTGGTGGTATTTATGTTTTCAGGTTTTAGGGCATTTTATCAGAACCTATTAGCAAGTTTCATTGTCTGCCTTATTGTCCCAGGGGCACATGTTGAAATAATGTTGTTTTTTTAGAGGCACAAACATCTCTTTTTATTGCCTCATTTAACCCTATGAATATCATCAGTACATTGCCTGGAAATACTCAGCTTTATCCTAAAGGTATTACTCTTTTGAGTACTAGATATTTAAAACAATATGCTTTACCTCTCCTGACATCTACTATCTTAGATATTAAGGCTGGGGACTGATTGGCTAAGCAGCAGTTCTGCAGAAAAGGACGTGGGGACGGGAAGCTGGATATGAGTCAGCAGTGTACCTTTGTTGCCAAGAAGGCCAACGGCATATTGGGCTGTATTAGTAGGAGCATTGCCAGCAGATCGAGGGAAGTGATTATTCCCCTCTATCTGGCACTAGTGAGGCCACACCTGGAGTACTGTGTCCAGTTTTGGTCCTCTCACTACAGAAGGGATGTGGACAAATTGGAGAGAGTCCAGCAGAGGGCAACAAAAATGATTAGGGGGCTGGGGCACATGATTTACAAGGAGAGGCTGATGGAACTGGGGTTATTTAGTCTGCAGAAGAGAAGAGTGAGGGGAGATTTGATAGCAGTCTTCAACTACCTGAAGGGAGGTTCCAAAGAGGATGGAGCTAGGCTGTTCTCAGTGGTGGCAGATGACAGAACAAGAAGCAATGGTCTCAAGTTGCAGTGGGGGAGGTCTAGGTTGGATATTAGGAAACACTATTTCACTAGCAGGGTAGTGAAGCACAGGAATGCGTTACCTAGGGAGCTGGTGGAATCTCTATCCTTTGAGGTTTTTAAGGCCTGGCTTGACAAAGCCCTGGCTGGGATGATTTAGCTGGTGTTGGTCCTGCTTTGAGCAGGGGATTGGACTACTAGATGACCTCCTGAGGTCTCTTCCAACCCTAATATTCTATGATTCTATTTTGGTTCAACTCACTTGGTTTCTAATGTCCTGTCTCTCAACAATTCCAATACTTATCCTTCCCATCTAGGTTAATTTGTTTCTTTTCTTTTATGATGCCCTTTGCTAAGTACTTTCTTCCACTGTGTTTTAAAATCTAATCTGAAGCTCTTATTTTAAAAGCAGACTTGCTTTCCTTTAAGGAGGAGGTTTTCTAATTATCTCCTTCAGGCCTTTAGCCAATCTTTTTGTACCACTTATCCTTTTATCATTTAAAATGGCTTTATCATTGGCATTGTTGACTCTAGAGTTATGTCTAACATCATTTGTGGCTTTCCCTGGCTAGAAAATAACAAACAAAAAACAAACAGTAAAATGATGGAGAAAAGTTATCACAAGCCACAGAATAGAATCCAAAAAGCAGTTAGGATATAATTAGACATTATTCCAAAAACACACATCCTGTTTTGAAACACCACTGAACATCTGAACAGTTTGGACTTGCATCTGAAATGAAACTTTACAACTGACAGTCCCTTCTCACTCTGACTAGACACATTGAAACCTTGGATTTCAACACTTTGAAACTTTAGAAGGGCCTGGATAAGAATCTTTGCAGTTCGGGTGCATCTCTAGACAAGCACAGTGAAACTTTTTATTGATTGGAAATAAAACTGATTCAGAGATTCAAACAGAATTTGGTTCTTTGTTCACCTTCTTCTTTTGTATATGATTCTATACTTCCTAGCTTTGACCAATATGAAAAGAACAGAATTAGCTAACTATTCTCAAGAAAAGCTATTCTTGCTAGTTTTGTGATACAGATAAGAAAGTGATTTTTTTTGTTGAAATTCATTATGCAGAAATCCACTCAAATGTGTGGGCTATGGTGTGTAATCTGTAAGTAGATCCGATAAGCAGATAATACTGCAAAATTTCTTTCAATCTGAAGATTCCATCTTCTAAAAAAAGGATTGTCTTGTGATGAAGAGAGTGAACTGGGATTCAGAAACATGGGCAACTCACCTTACCACCCTGTGCTTAGCGTGTTTTGATATATTACATGGATGTTCCCCACCTACCTGCCCTTTTTCTGTGTTTTCAGTTTAAGTTCTGTTGGGCAAGGGCTGTCTGTCTTTTACTATATGTAAGTTCAGCACCTAACACAACAGGGTCCTCATCTCAGATGTGGCCTCTAGGCATTAAAATGTTACAAACAATACATAATAGTAACTATAGCAATACTAGTATGAACAAAGGAATAAATGCCTTGCAAACTGCATAGTCCATTATGCCAAATTAAGTTAACTATCATGAAATCAACATACTTTCTAAACAAAAACAGCAAATAACAGTTAGTTTAGAGGGAGACAAAGTATTCATCCAAATATCCCAAAAGATTAATTGCATTTGTCAAACATGGCTTGTATTTACCTAAGATAGCATGCTTTTTGCTGTCCAAAAGGAATTCAAATAGCTCTGTTACTGTGATGCTACAGTTTAACATACCATTGTAAACCAGTTCTGCAACCTGTACTATGCCAGGTCCATGTAATATATCAAAACACACTAAGCACGCTTGCATTGTCATTGATGCATGTACAAGTGGAAAAGCAATTGATTATGGAATTGTTGCAACTCAGCAAGTCTTGTTCCCCAAAGAATCTGTACTAGGCATGAATGACTTGAAGATCCAATTCTCAATTCAGTAACTTTTTATTGGCACAACAAGCTACACAACTGTTGCCAGAATGTAAGCAGTAAAAAACACACTGCCCAGGATAAGGCTTCCCAGCATATGCAGGATTTTATTTGCTGCGTCCATTTGTCAAGCTGTTGAGGGTAAAAGGAGAAAGAGATATAGCAGGCATACATAGTTTAGTGGTGGAATGGGCTGAGTGCCACTGAAGGCTTCTTAGGTTTCATGTTCATCTGGACTTTAATTTAAAAATATGAAAAACCAGCAACAAATATTCTCTTTCAGTCTGCAATTATCTAGGCACTTATGGCTCCATTGCAATAGTATCTGAGCACCTAATAGACACTAATGAATTTATCTTCACAACAATGCCTGTGAGATACGGAAATATTATTACTTCATTTTACAGATGGGGAACTGAAGTACAGAGACCTTAAGTGGCTTTCCCAAGATCAGATGAAAAGTAGAAGACCTGGGAATTGAACCCAGATCTCCTGTGTCCCACAAGAAAGACCATGTTTTTTCTCCAGTGTCTTCTAATATACAAAAGAAAGGAAGGACAGAAGCTGGTAAATTCTAGACAGATGGATTAGCAGCTAGAACAAGTAGGAATAATAACCTGCCTAGAGAATATAAATAAAAAATCTGGCCACACACAGATTGCACATTGGCAAAACTACACAGGCAAATTTGACCAAAACATTGAGAGGGTCAATCAGATCAAAACGCAAGTTGACAACTTGGAACAGCAGATCAGCACAAGTCAGAAAAATGTGGAGAACCTGAGAGGCCATAATCATGAGCTTCATAAAGCCCAAAGACTGGCCCAGGTGGTGATGCCAGCACTCTCCAAGAGTGCATCTTACACAGCCTCTGTTTGTTTTATATTTTTATATCCCTGTTTATTTTCTCTCAATTTCAAATGACCTAAGAAGGCCTCCTGCGTGTCTGCACTAAGGGAACTGGGAGAACTCTATAATTTTTTAGATGTACTCTTCCCCCTAGTATTTCTTCCAAATTCTGCAGCTATTAAGAAAATGGATACTCCCTATAATGGATGTGCTGTGCTGTAATTGTTCTGTTATTCTGGCCGGCAGATGTGCAAGCAACATACGTTCCTTAGAAGTCTGTGTGTCAGCTAATAAACTGCAAGAAGATAGCAGTGTTCAAAGGGAGTTCTTTGGAGACCTTTGTGTGATAACTGTTAACGCATCCCTAGATAACTTACTGTCTTTGAAAGTCCATATCTTATATAAAGTATGTGTGAATACATATATGTATGTACCATTATTGTAACAGTCTTACCTTTCCAACATCAGGTCACGTGACTATGTTTCAGGTTCCTCTCCAAAGGTTTGTCTCAATTTGTCCAACTAGTCTGCAGTCTCCCACTTGCGGAAAGGCTGTTTATGTGGTTTTAGTGTCCTCCAGCCAAAACAAAATGTCCTCCCCTTCTTGCATCCAACAAAAGTCCAAAGACAAAACACATCCTTGGGACCTCCTTGGGCTAAATATTTCCTTCTCTCACAAGTCAGCCTGCACCTCAGTTGATGCAGGGCTTCTCCTAGCAATCATTTTGTGCTCCTCCCCAGATCAGAGCTTTCACACCTACTAATGTTGTGCTGATCAATACCAGTAGTAGTTTGCCCTCCACTGACGAAACAGTTTCTTCACCCTCGCCTGGCTGAACAGTTTGATAGCTCTTTTCACCCCCATCAGGGTGCCTTGGTCTTGCCTTTGATAATATAGAGGTTATGTGTGCGTGTGTGTGAAGGAGAGCTTCCTCCCACCCTGTCTGTGAGTTTTGGCATGAGACCCATAATTAGGAGCTAGGGCTCTTGTCCTACCACAAGGTTTCTGTTGCTCCCTTTGCTGTGGCTTTTTACTTAATTCATTTCACCCCTCCTTTGGTCTTTCCATGTCCTGCCTGTTTCTCGGCTTCAGCACAGATCTCCTTGAAGGCCCCTTTTCATAGCCTCTATGAGTTGCTTCCCCAGCTAACTTAATGAAAAATCCCTTAATGGAAAACTGGAACACTCCAGATTCTGATCATTCTAGGCGGAACATTCCTGATCATTCTAAGCTGAACAAGTAGTTTGCCTTAAATAACCCTGTCTTTCCAAGCCTACAGTGACATGGCTCCTGGATCCCTTGCATCGGTTCTTCTGGACTAATTTTTTCAGAATGCATTTGTTTGAGACTGAACTGGCCATTTAAACAGCTAACACTTTTATAACTTAAAAAATGTAACTCACATCTACTACTAATTTGACATTTTTGGACATTTTTCATTTTTAACATTTTGATCAGATATTATTCCTCTTTGCTTTAGAACCGAAGCAAGTAGGAATTAATCTATATTCATAGCTGGCTTGACTAAAAGTCAAGAGACTTTTTAGTAAACACACCAGCAACAAAAGTGGCAAGCCGAATTTTGAGTTTACCAAGCTTGTCATTATCCCTTAATTATCATGATAACCTATGAGGTATATCACATTATTGAAAATTTCTGTACCACAAAAGATGCTCAATTTATGTATTGTACTGGATATGTACAGAATACATATTAAAAACTCCCATTAAAATAGTTACTGTGTGAGTGAATAACAGCTGATTTAAAACTGGAATGATAATTTTTGAAAACTCTGAGAAAAAGATATGGTTCCAGCAGGCAGAATGTAGGAGAGCTCTACTTTTACAACTCTAATTCACTGAAATGTGCTAAATAGTGGAACAAATTTGCTCCCAAAGTATCTCTAATTCTTAAGGAAAAGAGTTTGGTATGCCAAAGGAACAAACAAAGGGACAAGAAATCTTCAGCAATTTTCTTCAGGAAGCAAATCCCTGCACTGAAGCAAGCAGGCCTGCTCTCACCATCTTGTACAGCAGGAATGGAGGAGATTCCCAGCTACATGTACATAGATACCTTGATGAAGGGGAATGAAAAATGGGCAAAATATGTTTTCATTAGTCTATATCCCAAGGTGGGAAAAATGACTCCATAGGTGAAATCTTAGCCCCATTGAAGTTAGTGGAATCTTTGACTCCTTGGTTCAGTAATAATATTAAAGCCAAAGCAGTCACAATAGAGAACCAAGTGACTGAAAACTGGTTTGACAGAAATAATGGAGCCTTGGTGAAGAAATTGATGTATGTGAATGGGCCAAATTCTGCCCAGAGTCACACTGGAAAAATCTGGAGAAACTCAACTGATTTTAAGTTGGATTAGAATTCAGTCCCTAACTTCAAACTTGCTTGAGTGTTGCTTTTGTCTTTACTTTCCTTTACTTACCACAAAATACTAAGACTTATCTATGTTCTCAACAAATTGTCTGCAAATATATGTCTGAATATACTGGGCTAGATTCCTAGCTGGGGTAAATCAGTGCAGCCCCACAGTAGTCACTGATTCATCCCAGCTGAGGATCTGACCCACTAACTTTTGGTCTGTGTGTATGGAAGGGAGGATAACTTCACAGGTCAGGTGGAAAATTATCCTGGGGAAGTTCCATGGCCTGTGTCATGCAAGAGGTCAGACCAGATGATCACGGTGGTCCCTTCTGGGGTGAAAAGGTGATCACCTAGGGCAGCCAAATGTTTATTAACCTGCTGGGTGAGTGATTCCAGGATGCTTGATTCAGACATTTGCCAACTAGCCTGGAGGAATGGCACTGGCTCTGCAGTGGGTGAAGTACTTGAAATTATATTGAGATTTGAATTCCTGTGGCTCAAAAAACAGCAAAACATGTCTTCCTGGGAACTGGGAAAGCAGAAATCACTCCATACCCAACACCTTCAGGCGTCACCAATCTCCTGCAGATGACTGACATCAATAATGGAAAGTAACATATGCTGCTCTGCAAAGATGAAACATTGTAAAAAAATAAAATAAAAAAAGCAGGACTTGAGGTAAAAACTCACTGCTACCTGTGAGTGAGGAGAGCATGTGAGAGAGACAATATGAAAACCGAGTGAATGTGTGTAAAAACAATTAGCTATCTGCATGTATCAGGTAGCTCAAGCTGGGGTCAGTGCATTTCTGTTTGTATTCAGGCAGCTGCCCAAAGAATATAGAAGCCATTTTCATCCCATTATCATTTCATTTTCATTAAATTGTTTTCTAGGGAAGCAGAAAATAACTATTTTCCAGGCATTTTCCGTAGGCACATATTCCACATACTTTCAGAGTAAGGACAATATTTCCTGGCTAATTAATTATCTACTTCTCTCTCTCTCTTTCAGCCTCAACTAGTAGGAATACTGCAATGCTTCCTGCCCATTAGTCAAGAGGACTCACACATGCTTTTTTCATTGTTAGACTACTGTGAAATTTAACCATACATGTCTCTAGCACTGTTCCCTCATGATGAGGCCGATGCTCATTTTAAAATAGACTTGCTTCAGAAAAGTGTGGAGGGCAGGCCTTTTTGCAATTCATTATCCTTTATTTTATTTTTGCCTGGCTAGCACGTCACATTCCTTTTTATGGGCCCAATTCTACTCCCAGTGATGGGCATTGGAGCAGGACTGGTTCTTAAGTGAGCAGGAATTGTTAGAGCACAACACCTCCCGTACATTTTAATAAGCAACAAACCCTGCCATCCTCGGCACTTAAGCAAAACTCCTAACAATTGTGATGGGAGTTTTGCCTCAGTAAAAACTCCAGGATTTGGCTACAAATGCATTAAGGGACACATTAATGCTCTCCCTAGAGTTCTGTCATTGACTGCACTGGGAGAAGGATTTGGCCCTAAATGAGTGTAACAATAAAAGTGTGTAAGAATAGGGCTTGCCAAGATTTTATTTCTCTTATGTTTTCCTCAAGTCACATGTCTTGATCAACTCTACAATTTAAAATTAGGACATAAAAACTGGGGAACACACACTATAAGCTGGAGACATATCTGGCCTTTGCAATGTTTAAAAAAAATCAAAGGAAAGAAAAGTTATTATTTTCATGAATTCCAATAAGCAGTAGTAGCTATTTTTGTTCCATATCACTAGTCTCCTATCACTGGTAAAGCCTTTGTTTAAAAAAAAATAAAATAATGCACTCACTTTTTCTAATGTGTCAAGATAGCAGATGACTGGGATTAAGGGACTTACCTCCACCATGCAGCCAAAGATTGAATAAGTAATAGGGTCCCCAATATAACTTTTAGGAGTGCAAGCCAACAACAACCAGGTGTCTGTCCTCCAATCTAATAGGTCACATTTAGGGATGCAATAATAAAGGATGGAAAGAGGCAACCCAAGGCTGTCCAACAGGGCTGTATTCATTTGTTGTGTTTCCTCTGATAATAAACAAAAGTTCAAACACCACTAATAACACTGGTCTACAATTTTTGAGAAGTCGTCTGCTTCAGAGATAAAATGTGCTATTTATTATGTATTTTGATGTGCTGAATTCAAATATGACAATTAAAACACTGATTGGCTACTGTTTCTAAGATATTTAAGTTTTTACATTTTATGTCTATGTATATTGTGTAGATAGTAGAGTTTTAATCATAAATTGTAAACCTAGGGCTTTTCATGTGTTTATGGTTGCTTTACATGATAATATTTCACCTGTCCTGTTTATGTAACACTTTAAAAATCAGCAAAAGGGTTATATAAATAAAATTTATTATGAAACAAAAGGAAAAAACTATTCTGTACATAGTTTAGTCCTATTCAGTGTCTACTCGGCGCTTCTTGGCTTATCTCTTGTATTCATTAAATGGAGCATCTCTTGTCACTGTCCAGCAATAGTCTGCAAGCATTGATGGGCTCCATTTGCCCTGATAGCGTTTCTCCATTGTTGTAATGTTCTGGTGAAATCACTCGCCGTGCTCGTCGCTCACTGCTCCGCAGTTCGGTGGAAAAAATTCTAGATGAGAGTGCAAAAAATGTATCTTTAGTGACATGTTGCAACCAAGGCTTTTATATGCCTTGAGGAGGTTTTCCACCAACAACCTGTAGTTGTCTGCCTTGTTGTTTCCGAGAAAATGTATTGCCACTAACTGGAAGGCTTTCCATGCCGTCTTTTCCTTGCCACGCAGTGCATAGTCAAATGCATCATCTCGAAGAAGTTCACGAATCTGAGGACCAAAGACACCTTCCTTTATCTTAGCTTCACTTAACCTTGGAAATTTTCCACAGAGGTACTTGAAAGCTGCTTGTGTTTTGTCAATGGCCTTGACAAAGTTCTTCATCAGACCCAGCTTGATGTGCAAGGGTGGTAACAAAATCTTCCGTGATTCAACAAGTGGTGGATGCTGAACATTTTTCCTCCCAGGCTCCAATGACTGTCGGAGTGGCCAATCTTTCTTGATGTAGTGGGAATCTCTTGCACGACTATCCCATTCGCAAAGGAAACAGCAGTACTTTCTATATCCAGTCTGCAGACCAAGCAAGAGAGCAACAACCTTCAAATCGCCACAAAGCTGCCACTGATGTTGGTCATAGTTTATGCACCTCAAAAGTTGTTTCATGTTGTCATAAGTTTACTTCATATGGACTGCATGACCAACTGGAATTGATGGCAAAACATTGCCATTATGCAGTAAAACAGCTTTAAGACTTGTCTTCGATGAATCAATGAACAGTCTCCACTCATCTGGATCGTGAACGATGTTGAGGGCTGCCATCACACCATCGATGTTGTTGCAGGCTACAAGATCACCTTCCATGAAGAAGAATGGAACAAGATCCTTTTGACGGTCACGGAACATGGAAACCCTAACATCACCTCCCAGGAGATTCCACTGCTGTAGTCTGGAGCCCAACAGCTCTGCCTTACTCTTGGGTAGTTCCAAATCCCTGATAAGGTCATTCAGTTCACCTTGTGTTATGAGGTGTGGTTCAGAGGAGGAGGCTGGGAGAAAATGTGGGTCCTGTGACATTGATGGTTCAGGACCAGAAGTTTCATCCTCTTCCTCATCTGACTCAAGTGAGAATGATTCTGGTGCATCAGGAACCGGCAGTCCTTCTCCATGGGGTAGTGGGCGTATAGCTGATGGAATGTTTGGATAATGCACAGTCCACTTTTTCTTCTTTGACACACCTTTCCCAACTGGAGGCACCATGCAGAAGTAACAATTGCTGGTATGATCTGTTGGCTCTCTCCAAATCATTGGCACTGCAAAAGGCATAGATTTCCTTTTCCTGTTCAACCACTGGCGAAGATTTGTTGCACAAGTGTTGCAGCATATGTGTGGGGCCCACCTCTTGTCCTAATCTCCAATTTTGCAGCCAAAATAAAGGTGATAGTCTTTCTTAACCATAGTGGTTATACTGTGCTTTTGTGATGCAAAAGTCACTTAACTTGTGCTATGTTTGTGGTGATCTGCACTGTTCACACAAGTACAAGGCATCTCTGCTCACTTTGGCTAAACAGAAATGTGTCCCTTTGCAAAATCAAACACTGACAAATAAGAGAGCACAACACTGTATGATTTCTAGAGCTGATATAGGGCAATTTGTTCAGCAGAGTGATGTAAGCTTTGTTATGATTGCATCATCCATGACTTCTAGGAATAACATGATGCAATTCATATCATGTATGACGCAATACCAGCTTCAGATTGCATCATTCATTGTTTTGCCTAAAAAGCAAGTACTGTCCAAACCCAGTCATAGATTTATTCATAGATCCAGTCAAAGATGTATTTTAGTTATTTCTGGTTGAAATTGAGATCCCTTCCCTTTATAACTCACTTATCCTCCGCCATTCCCAAGTCAAGGGTCGTATATACTGACCCAATAGCATATCTTGAAAACTAGAGCCAATCAACAATTTTAAGCATCATTTTGTTCTCAGTGACCCAGAATTAGTAAAGTTTGACTATATTTATTTCAGAAGCATTTTGGCCGTAGAGCAGTGTAATAAGAACAATAGCTGGGACTCCACCATCTATTGTACTAAACTGACACCACTAAGAAACGAACACCAAGTAACCTATTGAGATCTGTTTCCACCTCTTGAATTAAGAGTGGGGAATAGATGATTACACCACAAACATGTTCCTGTCTAGAGTAGGGAAACACATGGTGTTTTAAAACATGTTAGCTAATATGAATTAACTAACACATTTTAAAACACCACTTAGCACCTAATGTAAGCAAAGTTTAACAACTTTAAAAATGTGTCCTGGTCAAATCTAGTCTCTGTATTCCACTTAAATTTCACAAAGTCCAACCTGACATGGGATGCCTTCTCAAAGAAAACATTTTCCAGTAGGTTGCAATCAATAAACCATTACTTCCATGAGCCTTCCTGGCACTACCAGAAACAGCTCGCTTAATAATTTCAGGTTGAATTTACAGAATAAATTCAAGAATTAGGCTAACTGTAACCCTAATAACACGAGATTTGTAGAAGCGAGGATTGTGTGAAGCAAGTGGGAAAGAACTGTGTGAGAAGTTGTTGCGACCTTGTGTAGATAATATGGAATGTAGATTAGAGTCTAAATAAGTGAGAAAAATAAGATATCAGGATGACCTATGTATAAACAAAATGCAGCTGTTGCTTATTATTGTCTGTGACAAAAGGTATAAATGCTTGCTGTAATTGTTTACCTGTAGAGAGACCTGTTCAGCTCTCTCCTTCCACGCAACTGCTAGAGATAATAGAGTATCTGATTTGCTGCACCCAACCAAAAGAGTGAGAACTCTGTTTTTCTCCGACAAAACAAACAAAAAAATCGAGCAAGGACACGGGCATTGCATGTCCATTCCTTATCTTTCTCAATCACACATGCATTGCCTAGGGACATACAGCATAGCACAGATGGCCTTTCATGATTTTCTGAATATGCTGATAGAGTCATTCTGCCAATGTCATTAGAATTGCTTACTACCACTGTATTACCTGTATCTTTTACATCTCTACTGTATTACTTGTATCTTTTAAATCTTTCTTCATCTTGAGATTTCCTTTGTTTCCTCCCCACATAATGTTGCATATTACTCCCAGTAAATCCCAGTCTTGCTAAGCAGAACAGTACACAGTGCAGCTTGCCCAGAGTGGACAATGGAGGAACCCCCCTCCCACCCACTTGCCTGGAAGGGAGCATAGGGTAGACAGTACACCATATTCTTACAGCAGATTTCTCCTCCCCCGCCCCCAATATTTTGTCCTCCCTAAAAAGAGTTTTGTTTTTTTTCTTTCCAACAATTTAAAATAAACCCCTTCCAGCAAAGAATGAACACCACTCCAGCTCTTTCCCAAAGCACCTACAAAGCTTAGCAAGTGAGGCTGCTGCAGCCCTACTGAGACTGAGTCATCATTGATTGTCCCGTTGAGAAAAAGGAGTGCTGTATTCTAACCATACTGCCCAGAGACACAAGGCGGCATAGTTAACCATACTGAGAGCACAGGGCTTGGCAGTTTCCTTCACCCTTCAAGCTTTCTAAAACATTCTCTACTTCCAGACCAACCAAGGCCTTGTTTGGGCCCAATTCTATATGCATTATCAGTCTGTCACAGTTACCCAGAAAATAGAGCTAAAGTGCTTCAAAAGATGAGATCCATGCAAAGCTGTGCAGGAGACTTAAGGAGAAGGAAAACTAAGGTCAACAGCAGACCAACAGGAGAGAGAAAACGAAAAGCCAGATTCCAACCTCTTTACCCATGTGGGGCAGTTGTTTATTGCACAGGAAATTTAATTTTCAATAGGCCAGATTGTAACTCAGCTAACATACCCGTGAGGAATCTAATGGGGCTTCAAGCATCTCTCTACACTTCTGCACTTGATACCTATATCACTGGTAGCAGTGCAGTGAGAACAGCCTGTGTGGGGCGGCTGTAGCCCCTCCAGCATAGGTAGAATGGGAGTGGACAGGTAGGGGTAGGTAGTGGGCAGAGCCTGAGCTCTACTCTTCTAATGTGCTGGGCAGCATAGCTGTGCCGCCATGACAGAGGAAGTAATCTGCACCAGGTAGAGGAGCATGGGGGAAGTCATGATTCACAATCTTCAAGAGTCACAATCTGGTTCCTGGTCTGCTCCTGGGGCATCCAACTACTATGCACTGCACCTTCCTCAGGGCTCATTGCAAAACCACTGTTTACCCCAGTGGGAGTATTAGTGGAAAAAGGGGCTAGTAAACATTTAAAAACCAACCCAGACCTATTGTTTTGTAGTTCCAGAGCAATGTGAATATTTTAAGGTAATATTTAAGGTATTATGTGCTTACGTGGCAGCCCATGATGTTGGGACCATGCTAAATTATTATTATGAATTACTCTGATTGATATGAATGAATATGGTGAACATGAGTTTGGTATGGCTTGGTACATCTCAATTTACTAGAGGATTCTTGGAGCAGGATTCTCTTAGTATCAGATAGTTGATATGGAAATTTACCGAGAATGCTGAGATTGCACTTCAATGGGTAATTGAAACTCTATCCGTGTGTGTTTCTCAGTATGAAATTTTGGAACATATTAGCCGACGACCAGCTCATCAAGTAAAGATAACGAAAAAACACGCCATCAGTGAGCTTGGCACAGGCTGATCCAGGTCAAAATGACCCTTTTGGATGACACCACGCTAAGAGCTCAAGTGAATGATTGATGAAAGGATAAACATCAGCTGATCTTTGGTCTGTGTCTGTTTGCAGCCCCCTTCTAAAATAATAATTAGAAAAAACAGTACTGGAATGCCCCCAAGGCATATTTCTGGGACATGTGACTCCTTGGAGAACAAAAGGTATAAATGCTAAGCATCAGTGTTAGTTAGTTCCCCAATTAATATCTGAAGAGGTCTGTGATGCTGTAAAACAGAGGGTCTTGAGGTAGCCAAAACCCTGCTTTGGGAGACATTTGACCGACCAAGTACTTGAGAGCAGAAAAGAAGAGAAGAGAAGAGATCTCCATCTAGGACTGGTAGCTATACCTGCTTTGTTTGCCAATCAGGATACTATGTAAGGCCAACATAGTTATTGAGGGTTTATGCTTGGGGAATTGAGGCTTATTAGGGAGACATATATAATCTTTTACTGCTTGTGTGATTCTTCTCAAATAAACTGCTGTGCACTGAGCAAATTGAATCCGAATTTTCACTGGTACCGGTAACAATCTGCCCAGCTATGGCCCATTAAAGATTTGTTTCAACACATGGCCTCTCTGTTGAATGCAGAATGGTGCTGATCCTGATTTTTTGCTGAGGTGTCTTAAGAGTTGGTGGGATTTCAATCCACTGTGTAAGAAATTGATAGATTGGAACAGTGGTGGCAACCTGCGGCCCATCAGAGTAATCCACTGGATTAGAATCTCATGATTTACTGTATTATATCCTGCAAACTGAAAACAATATTTTTCCTGATGAATCCAGCCTCTGTAACCCACAAGACAAAGCAAATGAAGATCAGAGACAGATCTGAAGATATATCAACATATGATTGAAGAATGCCAGTCTCTATACTTATCATAGACTTGAGATGTGCTTCTGACACCATTTTGACTATAAGGACATGTAAGTGATTTTGGAGTGATGTTTTCTTCTTTTCCCTCTTTCAGATAGCTTTATGAAGTTTTCCTTTGACTCCTGTTTCCCTGTTTATGTTTTCCATACTTTCCTGACACAGACCACCATTTGTGGAGCTCTTTACTAAATAACTGTAATATTAGCACCTGGAACACACTTTTTGGAAACAAACTGCTCTGAATCCAGCTGCTCAACTGTATGTTTTGGCTAACTGGGGGCAGTCTGTAATACTCAAGCGTATGTTCTTGAAGCAGCTGGACTAGAGTAAAACAGCCCATATCATGAGCTCAGCACAAATCTTAACCAAACTCAAGAACTGTCTGTTTGTGCCTTTAAGCTAAAAACACAACACAAAAGGTGACTGCCTCGTTACAGTGTTGAAGCAAAGGGCCTGTCCTAGCCTCGTACTGAGGAGCTCCTTTCCTATCCCAGGCTCACTCAGCATTGCCTGCAGTAGCATCAAGCAAGCCTTCTTAACTGGCCTGCAGGCTCCCTATTGGTCACTCCTGGCCCTTGTAGGCCTGTGGAGGACTAAATCTCATTGGTAGTTTGGCCGAAATAGGTTTTGCTTATGCAGGTAAGCATTAGTGTGCTGACGCCTCCAGCAAGTGGTAGAGAAGGCCTGATAAATCTGTCATAATCCCCCACGGTCCTCTTGAATATCAGACCGGCTCAAGTGTATGTCATTATGTTGCCTGCTAGAAAGGATACAACCTTTACAATTACTACTATTTAGCTCAAGTGTTCTTGGAGCAGATGGTCTTAGGCTACATTCCTGCGGATGACTAAGAACTCTATGCAAAGCCCTGGTTGGCATAGTCTAATCAGTCATGGATAATGCTGTGTTTTTTAAAAAGTTAATGACATATTTCACAACATAAGACACATTTAAATATTTGAGACATGCTGTGAAAATCAGATGGCACATTGGACCACAGCATCTTTTAGTTAATTGTAAGTTAAAGGAAAAAGGACATCATTTCCCCTTTCTTTGGGCCAAATCTGGCTTGCCCCACTCACGTAAGCCCACTAATATCAATGGGAATGTGGGTGTAAAGTGGGCACATTTGCTCATCGATAGGTCTCAGACTCACTTTAATATAACAGCAGTGATGATAGTTGCACTGATATTATGTAGGCAGACCTCCACATACTATGATTCTAAGACTATGTTGCCAGTATTACAATTCTGTTGCGATATTTCACTCAAGGTGCTGCTAATGAATGGTGACTGTCTGGTGCTTGTGTTGTTCCAAATTCCTATTTTGATATAGTTTACATCAAGGGCATCTCAGACAACCATAATCAGAATGGAGGTCCATTCAAATGCACATAAGAGAAAAAGAAAGAGAAAAATAAAGCAAGAGAGACAGAATATTGAAAGAAGGAGGAAGCACTGAGGAAGGGAAGAATAAGTATTATCTGTTGTGAAACCAATACAGAATAGTCATAGAAAAAAGTATATATTACTGTCTTTAGAATTTGTTTTCTAAACTGCCAATGCAGCAATATATGCCACACCACCCAGGCTGAAATATCACAAGCAAACTGAACATTCACCATACATATGCTGGAGAGTAAGGACTTAATTTTGAACAGGGCATCAACTCAGACTTCTTCCCCACACACAAATCAGTACTCACTATCAATATCTAAACCCTTGATTCAGCATGGGCTTTAGTTCAATATGTAATTAATTCCCATTAAAGTAAATAGGACTAAATACCATACTTAGGTTCTTTGCTGAATGAAGGCCTAAATGACACCAGCTGTGCCAATAAATTCCAGGTGCAATAAGGGTACCATGTTTTAAAAATTTGACCTCCGCCCACCCAAAGAAATTTCAGAATGGGCCTAGTTATGATTTTCTTTTCTCTCTCTCTTTTTTTTTTTCTTTTTTTTTTGTATTGGAGCCAGGTGATCTGAGAGCCAAGACATTCCATAGTCATCTCCTTTCTCATTTCCACTTTTAGTCCTCCTTTAGAAAATAAGTTATTTTCCAGAGTGTGGACAAATAATAATAATACAGGATACATCAGTTTTGTTAAATATAAGCAATAAAATATAAGAACATACACACACAATTGGTAGCCCTTAAAATGTTATAAAATGATGGACCTAGTCAAGAGAACTGTTGTGAAAATTAGCCCACAGTAGCTTTCTAAACTCTGCTTATTCAGCCAGAGGTTTCCCTTTGCCCAAACCAGGCTTAAGCACAGAGACAAACATAATGGACATATCATTGAAAAGCACTTCTCGACCCCACATGCACCTCTCCACACACCGTTTAAATAAGCCCCAGACTCCTGCAGACACTGAAGCTCACAGACTCATAGACTTTAAGGTCAGAAGGGATCATTGTGATCTTCTAGTCTGGCCTCCTGCACATTGCAGTCCACAGAACCTCACCCACTCCTGAAATAGACCCCTAACCTCTGGCTGAGTTACTGAACTCCTCAGATCATGGTTTAAAGACTTCAAGTTACAGAGAATTCACCATTTACACTATTTTAAACCTGCAAGTGACCTATGCCCTAGGCTGCAGAGGAAGGCAACCCCCCCCCAGGGTCTCAGCCAATCTGACCTGGGTGAAAATTCCTTCCTGACCCCAAATATGGTGATCAGTTAGATTCTGAGCATGTGGGCAAGACCCACCAGCCAGAATTCTCTGTAGTAACTCAAAGCCCTTCCCATCTAGTGTCCCATCTTCAGCAGGTGAGGATTTTTGCTACTGGCAGTCACTGATGGGCCTCATGCCAGTGTAGACAATCACATCATACCATCCCCTCCACGAATTTATCAAGCTCAGTCTTGAAGCCAGGTAGATTTCCCCCCTCAACTGCTCTCCTTGGAAGGCTGTTCCAGAACTTCACTCCTCTGATGGTTAGAAACCTTCATCTAATTTCAAGACTAAACTTGTTGATGGCCAGTTTATAGCCATTTGTTCTTGTTTCCACATTGGCACTTAACTTAAATGACTCCTCTCCCGCCCTGATATTTCCCTCTGATGTATTTATAGAGAACAATTATATTTCCCCTCAGACTTCTATTAGTTAGGCTAAACAAGCCAAGCTTTTTCAGTCTCCTCTCATAAGGTAGGTTTCCATTCCTCAAATCATCCTAGTAGCCCTTCTCTACACCTGTTCCACTTTGAATTATTTTTTCTTAAACATGGGAGACCAGGATTCTGGATGAGGTCTCATCGGTGCCTTGTATAATGGTACTAACACTTCCCTGTCTCTACTGGAAATACCTCTCCTGATGCATCCTAGGACTGCGTTAACCTTTTTCACGGCTGTATCACATTGATGGCTCATAGTCATTCTGTGATCAACCAATACACCCAGGTCTTTCTCTTCCTCTAGCACACTTTTAAAAATTGGCCAGAGGTGGTTTCTTGATAGCCTGGTGCTTAAATCAGGGTATGTTAACACTGTATCCTGTCTTTAACTTTATTCGTAAGGCACAATACATTACATGCCTACATTCTAGCCTACAGATTGGAAAGCATCGTACAGACACTGTCATAAACCAATTGGTCTTGCCTAAGTAGGATGCGTGTCAGACAAATGTTTAACGGGGCAGCAAATAACTGAAAATGCCATTGTTTCTTAAAGAATCCCCGAGAAGAGAAAAAAATCAAGACAAAATTCAAAACTGTCACCAAAAGAGGAGCTACTCTATTCTATTCAAGTCATACTGCATACATCACTGTGCTTGCTGAGTACCTTGGTATTGCATAGTTGGCTGCCTAAGAAAGCCCTGGAAATCTGTTGGTGTGCAACATGGAAAATCTTGTCTACAGCAAACTGTGTGAAAGCTATTTCATGAGTCACAGAGGACATAAAACTGATGGGTGCACCCATGGCAGGGGTGACATAGGGGACAAACTGAAACACAAAGTAGTAAATCAATGGAATCAAAATGACATGTTTTGAAATGGACAAGCAACTATTGATAATTGGCCAAAAGCAGGCTAAATAGGAATGGATGGCCAGGATGCATACCCATAAGAAATTAACAACCATCATTCAAAACTTTCACCCAGAAGCCACAGAAATACTGTGAGAAAGATACAACCCCAAATACTATGGGAATCGGCACCTACGAAATACATATAACAAATAATCATATTTCCTAATCTAGCTAAAACCATGAAGTACTGACAGTCTCACAAGATAGCTTGATCTTTCAGCACAGTTTCCAGACCAAAAAGGGTTGAATGGCTTTTGGATAAGCATCCAAACTGAAGAATTTAACACTCATTCTTCTATTTTATTTGCTTATTTTAAAATGTGCTTCTTCAAAGATCTAGGGCAAATATACAGATCACTTAATATTACATACAAAATTTCAGCTAATCCAATAGCCACCTTATAAATCCTTCCCAAGCAAATAGTTTCACCTTCCCAAACCATTCTCCTCTTCAGAACAAGCCTGGAAAAAATAGTCAGGTTCTTCCATTACTAGTAGATGGTTTAATGATTGACCTGCCTCTAATATTTTAATGACGTCATATATTGACTCTAATATTGATAGCCTTTTACTTACACGCCACCTTCCCCCATCCTGCTCTCTCTGGAAATCCTTTTTTATCTAGAATAAATTAATCCTGACATCTGATCTTTATCAGCTGTACTCTCCACGGAATTTTCAACTCAGTGTCTGTCACTGTCCTTGCAATGGCCTTTCTTTTTCTTACTCCTGAGGTGCTGGTGTAACGTCTAAGACACTGCCACTCTCACTTCTGTCTCCAGTCTTTCCCTCTTCCTCTTTCCTCCACTTCCTTTGAGGATTACTCTACCCTAGGGGAATCACAGCACTTTACAAACATAAAACCAATCTCACAAATCTCTGTGTATATTTTAATGGCAATTTATAGATGAGCAAATACTGATTAAGAGACAATTTGAAACAAGGAGTCAGTAGCATAGTTGGAGGTAAAAAACAGATCTTCTCAATTTCATTCCTGTTTTCTGACAGTGGCCCCTAGCAATAAGGACAGTTTCTTGCAAAGAGAGTTAAAACATATCTTAACCTATTTGCAGGTATACTGTCTGCTGGAAAACTATTTTCATAACAATGCTAAAAACCAGATCTGTGGTTATAAACAAATTTCCCCCTCTAACAGTTGCATTTCCTGACTGAATGAAGAAAAACAGGTGTAGATAAGTCATAACACATTAAAATTAGAATTGAGTCATGTCTCTCCTGGTCCAAGTAACAGATAAATTGCTGTTGTGCTCATATGAGTTAGCATACCCCATTTATGTTGACAGATTACAGCTAATCATAGAGTTCTGAACTTGAACGATTATAATCCAATTATTGACTTTTAATGTATATATGTACCTTGTTGAACTGAGCAGCCATGCTATGAATATAACACAAATTGCATGACAGTCCATTTTTTCCCCAAAACATCATTTGGCATGTGATCTGCTGCTCC
The DNA here is from genome assembly GCF_013100865.1 of Trachemys scripta elegans. Taxonomy (NCBI): domain Eukaryota; kingdom Metazoa; phylum Chordata; order Testudines; family Emydidae; genus Trachemys; species Trachemys scripta. The sequence continues at coordinate 32,424,544 of NC_048308.1, read as the reverse complement.
TAAGTAATTTATAATAGTCATCAGTGAGTGTGGTGTGTCACTGAGATTATTCACTACCCGTCAGACAGCTTGTAAGAATTCTAATGTTTTAGACCAGAATCACTCTGGGTCTCTCCCAGGTTCTGCAGGCCAAGGGACTCTGTCGGTGGAAAGTTAATCTGGAAGGGGCAGCAGAGCAACCTCTCGTCCACCAGGTAGACAGCTTTCATCTGTTTTCATTTCCCCATTAGTGGGTACGCTGAGCAGGAAGGGTGAAGCGCAGCCTGGAGAAGCACTGCTGGGCATCCACACTGCTGTCTCTGAAGTTGCATCCACTTACACCAGAGCCATTGTGTTCTCGCAGAATATGCAATCCATGTAATCGACACTTCTTGTCCACAGCCACAGTGGCAGATTGACACGAGTTACACTACTTTGCCATTTACCCTCTTTACGTGCCTTCTCACCCTCTTACACCCACTGTGTAAGTTACAACATTTGGCTCTGTTGAATTTTTTTGAATTTTTTGATAACTGCTCTCATTCTTTGTCTGTCTCATTGCCCTATTGCTTCTTCTCTGTTGTTCCTTCCCCCGCCCCCATCCTTGTGTTTTGTCCCATCACTTTTTTCTCTATTACCTTTTCAGTGACTTGATCCTTCTCCTCCCACAATGAAGTAAGAAGAGAAAAACACTCTGGTTTGACTCTTGCTTGCCTCTACTTTGAGTTTAGTCACAAGAGATCTGTGACTCATCATTTGAACTGAGCCCAAGTACCCGGAATACTGCCACTTAAATCAGAGCACTTCTGGAAGTTTACAACCAGATTCTCTCCTGTGCTCAATGTCTTATAGGCACAGCAGGGTGGGGAAGCTGCAAAGGAGTGGGTTGATTCTCACTGATCAGTGGTCTGATTCTATACGAGTCCCAGCATAGCTTAATGCTGCCAGCTCAGGGCAGCTCTAATCTATGCCAGCTGACTATGGCCCTCAAGGTTCACCAACCAGGGATCTCCAGAGTGCAGTATGTTCTAGCCACACACACTCCCTTCTCTGACATGTCCCCTATGCCAAGTGCTTGCAGGGGTTTGGGTGCAGGAGCGACACTGACTTTGTTTCACTTGAGTACTCCCCTATTCCAGGAGAATCCCCAGATGGGGAGACTGGGCTGGTTTGGGGGGCCAGAGTTAGGAAAAGAATCTAACTCTAGACGTTTTCTTATTTTCACCATAGCTCTTTAATGCTGAACAGTGTACAGTGGAACCCCGCTATAACACAATCATTGATATCCAAAAAATTCAATCGCGGTAAATGCGGGGTCGCATTATAGCAGGGTTCCACTGTACTTGTGTTCAGCTTCCGCGCCCTGGCTAGGGGAAGCCAGGGGGAGAGAGAAGGGGGCGGCCAGGGCTTCCTTCAGCCGGGGCGCTCGCCACTCGGCACCTCCTGCCGCCAGGGCCCAATTCCTGGGGCGGCACTTGGGATTGCGGGTTGGGGGAGGGGAGCCCGCGGGGCTTGTGAAGCTCCGGCTGGAGCTCCAGCCAGGAGAGCAGGGCCACCGCGCTCCTGCCGGGGTCGCGGGGATGCCGCGTTCCGGCCAGAGGTCCCGCGGGGCTGGCTGTGCTCCGGCCGGGAGAACGGGGCTGCAGGGCTCCAGCCGGGGTCGCGGGGCTGGCCGCACTCCGGCCGGAGGTCCTGCTGGGAGAGCGGGGCTGCCGTGCTCCGGCCGGAGGTCCCGCCGGGAGAGCGGGGCTGGCCGCGCTCCGGACGGGGTCGCCGGGCTGCGGGCCTGGCCGCGCTCCGGCTGGAGCTCCAGCCGGGAGACCGAGGCCGTGGAGCTTGCCGCGCTCCAGTCGGGGTCACGGGGCCGCTGGGGTCACGGGGCCACTGGGCTGCCGCGCTCCGGCCGGAGCTGTAGTCGGGAGAGCGGGGCCGCGGGGCGTGCCATGCTCCAGCCGGCGCTCTGGCCAGGGGAGTGGGGCCCCGAAGACCACCGCCGCCGGCCTGCTGCGCCGACTGTCGGGTGGGCTCCGCGCCACTCTGCAGCCCGCTCCCAGCAGGGCGCTCCCCTCTTCTGCGCTGCCGCCCCCTACATGGTTGGCGGGGAGGGAAGGACGTGGGCTGGAGCCTGCCCTGCCGGGGACAGAGCTGAAAACCCCAGGGGCGTGCCAGGGCTGCAGGGAGAGTCGCTCCTGCTGCAGCCGGTGGGGCATGGATCCCAAACGCCTCGCACCCGCTAGACTCGCCCCGCGTTATAAATGAATTCGCGTTATCGCGGGGTTCCAGTGTATGTGGTAATGGCTTTGGAAACCTGCTAGTGAATGATTACTCCTGAAAGCTGCTTATCAGGAACACATCCAGCAACATCAAAAGGGAGGAATGTGTACTGCATTATAGCATCAAACTGCAGAGTTTACTTCCAGAGTCAGATGTATAAAACTGAAGCATTATCATCAATATACTCATGACTTGTGCCTCTTAGTTCCCCAATATTACAAGTGTCATACAAGTATTATACTGCAGCTGTATGAGGAGCATTTACATTACATTTACAGCATTTCCCACAAACTGAATCCTGAAGATTTAAAAGACTATACATAATCTCAGAGTTACAGCTTTAATAAGTGTTCGGTTAGACGTGCCTTATGTCTAAAAGCCTATGGAAGGGTTTGTTTTAGCCATTTTATAGTTCTTTGGGACCTTACATTAAAATATCACAACAACTCTGATGAAAGTCTCATCTGTGGAAAGACTCAAATAACTCCTAATTCAAATTGACTGAGAATTGTTTGCCTTGTTACTGAGTGCAGATCCTTTCCTCTAAATACAAAAAACACACATGATTATTGTTTGGGGTTTTTTTTAATACTGACTGGTAGAACTACAATTCAAACACTAAATGTTGTTCAGTTCAAATATTAGCAAAGAAACAAAGAATTTTGATGTGAAAGGTAGGCTCCAAATCAACCAGAGTAACTGAGTTCCAAACAAATACTGGATAAAAAAAAAAAAAGGGTACTTTTTACCAGTCAGAGAGAAATATCCAAAATGAGCTGAATGCATCTATTTTTGTGTCTAGCCTGCACATTTATATGCCAATGTTACTAAATTTAGTCATTTCTCTGTCTCCTTTTACCAGCTGTGAGCCAGCACTGTTGGGCCTGGTCTACACTATGAGTTTAGTTCGAATTTAGCAGCGTTAAATCGAATTAACCCTGCACCCATCCACACAATGAAGCCATTTACTTCGACATAACGGGCTCTTAAAATCAATTTCTGTACTCCTCCCTGATGAGGGGAGTAGGGCCAAAATCGACATTGCCATTTTGAATTAGGGTTAACGTGGCCACAATTCGATGCTATTGGCCTCTGGAAGCTATCCCACAGTGCACCATTGTGACTTCTCTGCACAGCAATCTAAACTCGGATGCACTGGCCAGGTAGACAGGAAAAGCCCCGTGAACTTTTGAATTTCATTTCCTGTTTGCCCAGCGTGGAGAGCACAGGTGACCACGCAGAGCTCATCAGCACAGGTAACCATGCAGTCCAAGAATCGAAAAAGAGCACCAGCATGGACCGTACAGGAGGTACTGGATCTGATTGCTATATGGGGAGAGGATTCAGTGCTAGCAGAACTTCGTTCAAAAAGACGAAATGCCAAAACATTTGAAAAAATCTCCAAGGGCATGATAGAGAGAGGCCACAATAGGGACTCACTACAGTGCCGCGTGAAAGTTAAAGAGCTCAGACAAGCCTACCTGAAAACCAAAGAAGCAAACAGAAGGTCCAGGGCAGAGCTACAGACATGCCGCTTCTACGCTGAGCTGCATGCAATTCTAGGGGGGGCCACCACCACTACCCCACCTCCGACCGTGGATTCCGAGGAGGGGGTAATCTCAGCCATGCCTGAGGATTCTGAGGATGGGGAAGATGAGAAGGAGGATGAGGACGAGCTTGCGGAGAGAACACACCACTCCCTTCTCCCCAACAACCAAGATCTTTTTCTCAGCCTGACTGAAGTACCCTCCCAAGGCATTATCTCAGACAATGAGGCCATGGAAGGGACCTCTGGTGAGTGTACCTTTTAAAATATAAAACATGGTTTAAAAGCAAGCACTTTTTAATGATTAATTTGCCCTGAGGACTTGGGATGTATTCACAGCCAGTACAGCTACTGGAAAAGTCTGTTAACTTGTCTGGGGATGGAGCGGAAATCCTGCAGGGACATCTCCATGAAGCTCTCCTGGAGCTACTCCAAAACCCTTTGCAGAAGGTTTCTGGGCAGTGCAGCCTTATTCCGTCCTCCATGGTAGGACACTTGACCACGCCATGCTAGTAGCAAGGAATCTGGTATCATTGCATGACAAAGCCTGGCAGCGTATGGTCCCGGTGTTTGCTGGCATTCAAGCAACATCCATTCTTTATCTCACTGTGTTATCCTCAGGAGAGTGATATTGTTCATGGTAACCTGGTTGAAATATGGGAATTTAATTAAGGGGACAGAGGTGGCCGTTTGCCTGTGGCTGAAAAAAAATCCTTCCCTGCAGTTAGCCAAGCAGTGTGGGGGGGTGGGGAGCATTGACGCTGAGCTTTTCGCGTTTGGCTAGCAGGGTTCTTCCCTGATACCAGCCACGCGGTGGGGGGAGGGGTAAAGCGATCATCCCAGAGAATTGGATGGTGAGGTTTGGTTTGGTTTCTGCTGCTGCACGTTAACAGGAAAACTTCAGCACTCAACGGGCTTTGCTTAGTATGGGAAAGGAGAACGCTGCTTTAATGAAGGTTGCAGAAGCCAAAAGACAATGGTTTAACATGGCTGTATGCAAGCCGAATTCTGTTACCCGACCCTGCGTCTGTGATCTCTAACACCAAAGCCGCAGGTACTCAATATAAGATGCAAAATGCGATCTTGTACTGAAATCACATGTGCTATGTAATGTGAATAGTGTTGTTCACCGTGAAAGAGTATAAGCATTGTTCTGTAAAATGTATCTTTTTAAATACTTCTCTCCTTTTTTCCCTCCCTCCCACAGCTGCAAATTTTTCAAGCCTCCCTCCTCTGTCCTGAAGGCTATCTCAGATAAGGTAGCGAAAAAAACGCACGCGAGACGAAATGTTCTTAGTAATCATGCAATCGACCCGCAATGAAAGAGCTCATCTGAATGAGTGGAAGGACATGGTATCAAAGTACAGGAAAGATGCCAGTGAACTTGAGGACAGGAGGGTCAAACGTGAAGAGAGGAGGGACGCTCGAGATGAGAGTGGCGGCAGGAATATCAGAGATGGTGGCAGGAAGATCAGAGGAGGCAGGATGGAATGCTGGGGCTACTGCGGGATCAAACGGACATGCTCCGGCGTCTGGTGGAGCTTCAGAAACGGCAGCAGGATCACAGAGTGCTGCTGCAGCCCCCGTATAACCGCCCTCCCCCCTCACCATGTTCCATAGCTGCCTCACCCAGACGTGTAGGAAAAGAACGCGGGGGTAAGGGGAGGCTCAGTGTACCTGCCCATTCCACCCCAGTGGACAGCCCAAGCAAAAGGCTGTCATTATTTTGAACTTTTGAAGTGGCCTTTTCCTTCCCACCTAGCCTCCTCCCAAACCCCACCTGGCTACCTTGTCAGTTCTCTCCCTCTGTTTATAATCAATTAATAAAGAATACATGATTTTTAAATGATAGTTACTTTATTTCCTTAGACAGCAAGCTGTGATCGAATGGGGGAGGGTGGTTTGCTTACAGGGAATGAGTCAATCAAGGGGGCTGGTTTTCATCAAGGAGAAACAAACAGAACTTTCACACCGTAGCCTGGCCAGTCATGAAACTGGTTTTCAAAGCTTCTCTGATGCGCAGCGCTTCCTGGTGTGCTCTTCTAATTGCCCTGGTGTCTGGCTGTGCGTAATCAGCGGCCAGGCGATTTGCCTCAGCCTCCCACCCTGCCATAAAGGTCTCCCCCTTACTCTCACAGAGATTGTGGAGCACGCAGCAAGCAGCAATAACAATGGGAATATTGGTTTGGCGGAGGTCTGAGCGAGTCAGTAACGTGCACCAGCGACCCTTTAAACATCCAAATGCACATTCTCTCACCATTCTGCACTTGCTCAGCTGTATTGAACAGCTCCTGACTACTGTCCAGGCTGCCTGTGTACGGCTCCATGAGCCATGGCATTAAGGGGTAGGCTGGGTCCCCAAGGATAACTATAGGCATTTCTCAAGTATCAAAGGGGTAGCCGTGTTAGTCTGAATCTGTAAAAAGCACCAGAGGGTCCTGTGGCACCTTTGAGACTAACAGAAGTATTGGGAGCATAAGCTTTTGTGGGTAAGAACCTCACTTCTTCAGATGCAAGTAATGGAAATCTGCAGAGGCAGGTATAAATCAGTGTGGAGATAACGAGGTTAGTTCAATCAGGAAGGGTGAGGTGCTCTGCTAGCAGTTGAGGTGTGAACACCAAGGGAGGAGAAACTGCTTCTGTAGTTGGATAGCCATTCACAGTCTTTGTTTAATCCTGATCTGATGGTGTCAAATTTGCAAATGAACTGGAGCTCAGCAGTTTCTCTCTGGAGTCTGGTCCTGAAGTTTTTTTTGCTGTAAGATGGCTACCTTTACATCTGCTATTGTGTGGCCAGGGAGGTTGAAGTGTTCTCCTACAGGTTTTTGTATACTGCCATTCCTGATATCTGACTTGTGTCCATTTATCCTCTTGCATAGTGACTGTCCAGTTTGGCCAATGTACATAGCAGAGGGGCATTGCTGGCATATATAACATTGGTGGACGTGCAGGTGAATGAGCCGGTGATGTTGTAGCTGATCTGGTTAGGTCCTGTGATGGTGTTGCTGGTGTAGATATGTGGGCAGAGTTGGCATCAAGGTTTGTTGCATGGGTTGGTTCCTGAGTTAGAGTTGTTATGGTGCGGTGCGTGGTTGCTGGTGAGAATATGCTTAAGGTTGGCAGGTTGTCTGTGGGCGAGGACTGGCCTGCCTCCCAAGGTCTGTGAAAGTGAGGGATCATTGTCCAGGATGGGTTGTAGATCAAACAATAGGCATTTCAACATCCCCAATGGTTATTTTCTGGTCTGGAAAGTAAATCCCTTGCTGCAGCCATTTAAAAGGGTTCACAAGCATCATGAACCCTTCCCAGCCATCCCACGTTGATTTTGGTGAAATGTCCCTTGTGATCCACCACCGCTTGCAGCACCATTGAAAAGTACCCCTTGTGGTTTATGTACTGGCTGCCCTGGTGCTCCGGTGCCAAGATAGGGATATGGGTTCCATCTATCGCCCCACCACAGTTAGGGAATCCCATTGCAGCAAAGCCATCCACTATGACCTGCACATTTCCCAGAGTCACTACCTTTGGTAGCAGCAGCTCAGTGATTGCTTTGGCTACTTGCATCACAGCAGCCCCCACAGTAGATTTGCTGACTCAAAATTGATTCCCGACTGACCAGCAGCTGTCTGGCATTGCAAGCTTCCACAGGGCTATCGCCACTCGCTTCTCAACTGTGAGGGCTGCTCTCATCTTGGTATTCTGGCACTTCAGGGCAGGAGAAAGCAAGTCACAAAGTTCCACGAAAGTGCCCTTACGCATGCGAAAGTTTCGCAGCCACTGGGAATCGTCCCACACCTGCAACACTATGTGGTCCCACCAGTCTGTGCTTGTTTCCCGGGCCCAGAATTGGCGTTCCACGGCTATAACCTGCCCCATTAACAGCATGATCTCCAAAGCGCCGGGGCCCGCGGTTTGAGAGAATTCTGTGTCCATGTCCTCATCACTCTCGTTGCTGCACTGCCGTAGCCGACTCCTCCTCGCCTGTTTTTTCAGGTCCTGGTTCAGCATAAACTGCACGATAATGCGCGAGGTGTTTACAATGTTTATGACTGCTGTCTTGAGCTGAGCAGGCTCCATGCTTGCCATGGTATGGCATCTGCACTGTTCACCCAGGAAAAAAGGTGCGAAACGGTTGTCTGCCATTGCTTTCCTGGAGGGAGGGGGAGGATGTACCCAGAACCACCTGTGACAATGTTTTTTGCCCCATCAGGCATTGGGATCTCAACCCAGAATTCCAACGGGCGGAGGAGACTGCGGGAACTATGGGATAGCTACCCAGAGTGCAACGCTCCAGAAGTCGACGCTAGCCTCGGTACATGGATGCACCCCGCCGAATTAATGTGCTTAGTGTGGCCGCATACACTTGACTTTATACAATCGGTTCCCAAAAATCGAATTCTGTAAATTCGGAGTAATCCTGTAGTGTAGACATACCCTTGGTTTAGAAAATGAGTTACTGATACTTCTATTAGAGATGGGCTTGAATCAAACTTCTACATCCAAATACTCTAGAACTTTGTGTTGGGGCTCTGACCTCCAGTTTTAGTACTGATCTAAATATTGCAACTAGCCTGTCTCTCTCATGTGCTGAAAAAAATCTCTGAACTCAAAATGCCTGATTCTAATTTCACCTACATCAGTGTAAATGAGGATTACCTCCAGCAAAGTCAACTATCTTGATGTAAAATGGCTAGGACAGCACACTCGGAACCTGGCAGTTCAGAATCTAGACCTCAGTTTTGCAGCATGGACTCATCTCTTTATACTATACTCTATTAACAGTGGTTCTTAGTTCTAAGGGCTGCAGCATTATTTCTTTGAGTCCTTCATGGTTCAATTATATGGAAGGCACTGTATAGTTTGAGAACTAATTATATCTACCTATATCATCTTAGGCAAGCTGCATCTTATGTTTTTTACACAATGGAAAATCTGTGGAAAAATCTGTACCTATATCAAAGATTTATAGGCAACCTATGACCTAATTTGCTATCTCTGTGCAAATCAGGCAGAAAAGCAGTTGGACAAGAAGCCTATTCCAGATTCAGCTTCATTCTCATAAGTCATAATGTTGGTTTGCATTCAGATAAGGGAGAGATCAGAGACATTCAAGAGAGAAATGCTCTTCAGAGGGCAAGGGAATGTGATCCAGAAGCAACTCGTCCAGAGTGTCCTTGGCCCTGATAACTTGCCAAAAATCCACTGTAGAAATTAGAATACTAATGCATAATGCCTGCACACAAGAAGAGCAATGGCAGGGCCTGGAGATATAGGGAAGAGTGCATTTCAGTATTAGCCAGTGACAAGGGGTGACTGGATACCCAAGAATACTGGTTTGATAGCCAGATTTACTGGCACTGTCCTTTCAGCACGTGGTATCTGGAATAAGATAATGTGAGCGCTACCACCAAAAAGGTACAGCAGTATAACCATGATACACACACCTATTGGGAAGCTCTCCCTATATGATTCAGTAATTGTGGATCACTTACTCAGTTCATTCTGGAGCTACTAATCATAATATGAATACATGAGAATGAGGGCCAACTTCTCACTCAGGTGAAGCTGGCACCAGATTGTACTATAGTGCAGGGTCTGTAACTCCAGGTTGGTTCTCAGAGTAACTTGATTGCTTACGATTGCCTCTGAAACATCAAAGGCCATATATAGTATGGAGTCTAGGCTGGACAATGTATGTTCCTTTTTCCATTTTGGCCATGAATGACTTATTCCTGTGTAGAAATCTGCACAGCTGCTCCTAATTACAGCTTGTCAGAAAATGTCAACAAATATGAAGTTTTGAGCAGGTCTAATACAGTCTGAAGTGGTATTTATGTTACATGCTGGGACATAAGTAGTCTAGAGCCAGAACCAGAGCTGTGGGTCAGAGCTGGAATCAGCAGACAAGGGAACAGGGTTGGCATAAATCCGAGTGAGACAGGAACAAGGAAGAACGGGTTTGGGAGCAAAGGTGGCACAGGACGGATTGCAATTGCAAGTGTAATTACTGAGCAACTAGCAATCTCCTCCTGCTGCTGCTAAACTTAAATGCAGTCCTGTTAGCTTCTTGCCACTAATCAGGTGATTCTGCCACAGACCAGCTGGATTTATTAACTGGCCTGAGGGCTAAGCCAGGGAGCACCAGGCTCAGCCAAGGGGTCTCAAAGCCATAGTTCCTGACAATTTACTCTACAGACAAGTGTACTGTTGGCCCAAAAGTACAAGGTGGCCCAATATGGGGAGATGTGCAGGTACAATAGAGAATATGGAGAAAATAAACTTTCCCTTAATAAAATAATGTTTGTGTCCCTCTTCAAACAGCTGTAGCTTCATTAATTTAAGCTCAGCTCTGAGCCCACAATTTGCTTTTTACAAATGTTCGCACAGACCAAATGCTAATGATACAAATATATACAAGAGTGAATAATGAAGACACACAAACAGACCAACTTGAAATCCAGTTTTTAATTTGTCATGAATGATTTTGTCCTATTGTGTGAAAACTGTGCACACAGATGTGCAAGGGGAGAGTAGGACCACATATGTTATATCTTGATTTTGACTGGAGTATAGACTTAGGGCAGCCAAGGGATGACCCAGTATGGCCTTTTTTTTTTTTTTTTTTAGGACAGATCCCTTACATGTAGAATAGAAATGTCATTACAATTGCTAAATTTTAATCCCAGACAGCACAAATTATGGGACTACACAGCCTGAAAGTATTTCTCCTCTTGAAAAGCACAAGAGACTCATCAGTTCAAATATCCCCCACCCCAGAAGAGTTTACACCTGCCAAAATCTTTCAGGCAGCTGATCATTGGCTGGGTGCAGTTTCAAAAGCCTGTACAATCTAGCTGTTCCTTGGGGAGAACACTGGATTTATCATTACAGTGCAGGAAACACAAGAAGGGTAAATATCTGTTTCTACTCCTTACAGATAGAAACAAGGAATGTGGAATGGGTAGACTGAGAATTCCCAATTATCTTACCAGTCAAATAAAGGAATTGAAGACAACATTTATACCTAAAAGTGATTGACTTCCATATTCCTCTGTAATGGAAAATACAGCAAACAGGTTGTATTATCCTATGTCAAGATGAAAATTGGATTACGCAGCTAAATTCAGCCATAGCAGAAACATCTCAGAGATAAGGTTTGCTTTCAATATGCCCTAAATTAGAAAATGATATAATCATTTAATATTGACTGCTTTGTATATGGTTTTGTCTCCTTACAATCATCAGAGCAGAGAAAATCATGAAACAATGCACAAAACTTCCCTAAATTGTCTTCAACAAGGTGTAATAATTTACTCAGGATTGCTTTGAAAGGATTTATCAGTAGATACATATATTATGAAAAAGTAAAAGATTATAGGCTAGAATGCTTAATAAGAGCTGATCCCACAAAAATCTTTAATTGAACCACAATAAGTTATATTAAAATAACTTTCTTCTGCAAATATTATGTTTTTCATTATAGCAATGCTAACTGTGTCAGAAAATGCAGAGTTAAAGCAAAATCCGTAGATTTAATCCTGATTCATATCACTGCATTTAATTCTTTTAAGTACATGGGACCATTTAAATACATTGTACAGTTCTTCCCTGGACAGCATAGGCAAGTCTCCCACTGAAGTCAGTAGGACTCATGTGTACCTAAAGGACAATGCTGCTCATAATCAGGTACTATTCTGATATCCCTCTATTACCTAGGCACTATGGGCCAGGATTCTGATCCCCTCACTTATGTTGTTTTATACATTATTCCAGGAGAGGTCTCATCGAGTTCAAGTGGCCTATTCATGGAGCAAAGTACTACTTAACAGTAAAGGTATCAGAATCTGCCCCAAAGGTATCAGATAAGAATTTGGACTATAACAAGATTTCTAGAAAATTAAGGAGGGCTCCTATTTACCATTTTTGAACATCTTGTGACTTTGTGTTCTACCTCTAAAAATCATAATCTCATTGGTTCCGCTATCAGTACTGCAGTGCATCATCAATAACTTTCACTTAGTGTTCTATTTTGAATGGTTTTGAAGGTACATGCTGAACACCAGGCATATAGAAGGGAGTAAACACAAAGTGGATCCGTATTATGAAACGGCAGCACTGTGTCTAGCAACATATTAACTGGCAAAATATAGTATATAAACAATATGAAATATTGGACTTTACCAGTACCTCATTTGGAAGGTAAAGCTATATAAAGACTCCATCCAAGCATATTAAGGTGAAAATAAACATCCATGCTAACAAGATCACAAGTATCATGGAAGATTATTCTACTAGCATAAGAAAAAACAGCTAATGTGCGTAGCTACCACTGGCATATAACATTGTTCTTTAACCCTGTTGCCCATTTTGGGTGATAGTATACTATCTTCCCTGGTTCTGGGCACACTGTTTGAGAATAAGGGGAAATAAGCAGATATTTTTTCCTTAATGTTAGTGAAAAAAATTCATTTATACATTTATTATTTACCCCTTCTAGAAATATTTAACATATTAATATTTATATAGAAAACTGGCATTCCATCATTCTTCAGTTATGCTTTTGACTAGAGCTTCCATACATCATTGCCACTTTAAATTTTTGTCAGGTCAGTAGATCTCACAACACAGCAGCCACAAGTTCCTGATAGCAATGACCAAGATTGCACTAGTAGTACCTTCATATATCCTCTCAGCACAGCAGCACTTACATATATGTAAGCAACTGAAAACAGAGTCTTATAATGGGATTGTAGGTCAACCTTAAAAACAGCCAATACCTATATATAGCATTGCCTATAATTAAGGTTAACCTACACATCTCATTATAAGACTCTGTTTTCAGATGCTTATAACCTGTAAACTTTAACTGGTTGAGCTAAAATTTCCCATGCAGGGTGTCTGCCTGACGCCAAATCTTTCTGGAAAATTTCAGTTAAATTGTGTCAGCTGTTTCCAAGGAAAATGCTTGGGCAAAATACATTATTATTCCCATGTTAAAAAATTCAGACATCCTTTTCTTTGACAAGTTCTAGCACTCCTATGCTTTGGAACAGGGACAGGAAATTTGGCAGGGGGTGGGGTGAGGGGGCTTTTGCCCGCCTTCTGAAAATCCACCCAAATTTCACGAAGTTAGAAGTCCTTGAAAAATCTCTGTTCTCACATAGTCAGTACAGACTTCTTAGATTTTAGCAGCTAAACTCTCCAAAGATCTGTAAAATGGGAATACTCCTCCTCATCTCTCAGGAATGTGATGAAAGTATATTTCATGAATAACAACGAATAACTCAGACACTATAGTGATAAGCAGCAAAGAAAATTCCCGAGGAAATTAATAATTCTGTCTTCAGAGAGTGCCATAAATAAGGCATGGGGACCACCCATTAAACAATGAGAAGAAAGCAAAAAGCAAACATTGAAAATTTGCTCATTTAATGAGCACCATTTTCCCTGCGCACTGAATGAGGCAGGAGCTCAGTGGAATAAAAGAGTATGTGATCATGTAATTAAAGACTGTATCCGAATGCTCACAAGGGGGTTGAATTAAGGTTGCACAGACAACTTTAATTCTGGCATTTCCTAACTTTTGAGTTCTTGATTTTGCAGTCTTAATAACGTCCTTTTAACAGAATATTTCACACACACACACCCCTCACTCTACTATAGTTAAGGTTAAGATCAAGTTTTTGTTTTAAAACTTCACTGTAAGTCCTCTAACATCTACACAGTTGCTTGGATTATCTTGAAATTTGGTGTGCCAAATGGGGCAAATTTTGGACCATTTGACACACAGGTTCCCAAGATACCCCTTGACTAAAAAACAGCATTTTTTAAAGTTCAAAGAGTCTGTCAAGCTTTTTTCCCCAATCACACAGAGATTGACCCATGGCTCAGATCATTACACCAGGGTGTCCAGAGCTTGATTGTTACCCAAGCAGATGCCCAGCATCTATTAACCTTTTGGGGAAAAATCAAAATGTTACTTCAAAAAGAATTTGCTTCTCCCATTTAGTATTTTGCAAGCCTCATGTACTGACATAGCAACTGTGTGGCCTAGTGGAAAGACCATTGGACTAGCTCTGCCACTGGCCTGAAGGGTGACCTTTGGCAAGTCACTTCACCTCTCTGTGCCTCAGTTTCTCATCTGTAAAATGGGGACAATAATGCAAAGATCTTTAAGAGCTACTGATGAAAAGCTCTATATGAAAGGTCTTTTGATTACTATCTAGCTACAGTAAGATGTCTGCTGCAAACCTAGGTGAGAAATACAAATGTCTAAATGAGCACTGTTACCAGCAACCATTTCTTCTTCTGTTTAAAAAAATAGGAAATTAAATGGCAAAAAGACTTACCACAGAGTTAAAGTTGCCCGGCGATAGGTTGTGCCCTTCCAGAATGTCGAGTTCAGCAAAACTCAAACTTCTGAAAACCAGGAAATACAGACATAAGGGAAAGGCTCCTGTAACTTTAACTCAGCCCTTTGAGCGATGCCCCACAACATTCATAACACACGTTCCCACTCTGCCTTTCCACTGTAATGGATAGGCCCTACTTGAGCTTGCCAGAATAGTACACTCATAACATTTAACCACTTCATACCCTTTTACAACCCCTTGACACTTACACAGAGGATACCATCTAAAGCTATACTTTCCCTTATCCATCATTACATCCACAGACAATCGTAATATCCTAGCTCATTACTGACAATACCTATACAAGAAGGCCCCCTACCCTGCTACTGACAGCCTACAAAATTCTGTACTGAAATGATGCAGTGAAATTGAAATTAAATGAACCCTTAAAGTATATATAGAACTCAGACCCAGATCTCCTCATGTCAGAGTAACAGCTCTTCCAAGCTTATTCCTCCACCACTCAGTACAGCTATATCTAAGACAATGAATGCAGCTGGAATGCATGTGGATAATTCCCAGCCAGCCCTGGAAATTGCCAGCCCCAGGAAGGTTGTATACGTGTTTACCTGAACTCTGTATTTCCTGGTATTCAGAAGTTTGAGTTTTGCTGAACTCAACATTCTGGAAGGGCATGAGCTATCGCCAAGGAAAATAATATATATATATATATATTATTATTACTACACAGAATTAGCTTTGTCCCCTCTTTCCTCTTAACAAATACAAAAAGTTAAAAAAAATATCAACCTCTCCAAAACCCAACATGCTTGTTATTCAGAAAATTCTTTCCACCATCCTTGGAATCCAACTTGAAATGTAAGAAACCAAGCATTTGTTTTTGAGAAAAATCTATCAGTGTCTGATTCAAGAATTCTCCTTAGTCCATTACATAACTGCAGCTCACTTTTCAGAACATACACATTGAAAACTTCATACACAGTCTTCTTTGACATACATTTACACGTACAGGGGCAGAAGTGGTTAACTAATGTCTCCATATCACCTCACTGCATAAATCTTGACTTTACATTGACTGGATATATAATGTTGATAAAAAATATTGCAGTTGGCTGTCACAATGCATCAGGAACATCTCCAGTTTCTGAGATATTCCATGATGAAGTGAAATATGGCAAACACAAAGTAAAAAACAATTAATTTTAAAATTTCACTTGCACTTATCTCCCCATCCTGATCCTCTCTCTGACAACTGTCAGGAAGAAGGAGGTATTTATTTTCTTCTATGATTATTAATCCCTTGGCATTGGAGTTTATGGATCAAACTGTTTTTTTGTTTAACATTATCAAAGAAACTTGTACAAGTGTCCATACAGACGCTGTCTTACAGGTTTGCAGTGCTCAGAGCGCTATATATGGGATAAATGTCCTTATGCTTTAGGACTTACATTGATCACTGACAGAGGATAAGAAGCCAGTGGTATGGCAGTAATTTATCTTTCATGTATCATTTGCCCTCCTCTGAAATATCTGGTATAGGCTAGTGCTGGAGGTATAGATACCATTCAAGTAAAAAGGAGAGCATATGAGAGATACATGAAGAATAAGATTAGACAGACCTTTGGTCTCTTCTGGTTCCATAAATTATGATTAAAGACTAGCCTGAACCAGAAACTGAGATCTGAAACCCCTACATTTGGAGGGAAGTGTATGTGTCTGTGGACTCAAATCTCCAGATCTGGTTCATAGATTCTAAGGCTAGAAGGATCACCTAGTCTGACCTCCTGTATAACACCAGCCATAGCACTTCCCTGAAATAATTCCTGTTTGAACTAGAGCAGTGGTTTTCAACCTGTGGATTATTTCAGGGTCATGTTAACACCATTGACTCTTTGGTCCTATATATTCCATCTAAAATTAATACAACAGTAAGTACTTATAGGCCAGGAAAAGGTGGGTGGGAAAGAGGGAGACAGATCTAAAACTGAAAAGGATGTTATATTTGAGAGTCAGTTCATATGTAGCCCAGGATAAGGGAAATTCTGTGAGAATAGCTGACTTTGCATTATTTCACCTATTGGGGTCAACACCTCACAAGAAGAACTCATGAGTTTTGAGTGCCATCAAATTTGAGCTCAAATCCTAGACTTGTTACAGTCACAAACCCAACCCAAACCCTGAGCCCTATCTTATTCCTAACCTACATTCGAACTCCTCATCCTAGGCACGTTCTCTAATTAGTAGTGCAGGCCTGCTATCTACGAAAAGCAGGTTCTTTTTGTATGGGAAGGACCACCTGGTATTGCCAACACATCACTATTCTCAGCTGGCAACATCTTGGTGAGGATGAGAATAGTGAGATTATTCAATAGTTTTATAACCAGGCATTCATTTGAATTAATTATTGGTGGTTGTATATATGCAGGTTCAATATTGTTTCTTCAATTACTGCTTCATTTGTTTAGATACAGCAAACATTCTTTGTAATCATTGCTATGCTAAGATGTAATGAGTTTACTGTAGGTGGCTAAACATTTGGGTTACTTTTGAAAGGTTTTCTGAGCAAATTTAGGAAGTCAGACTAATTTAATCATTGGCCTCATTGCTAATTAGCCACAACATAATGGCAAGCACTTGAGTATGTGTAACTAGGAAGAGGGCCAGAATTCTGTTTGTAAGAATGGATATTGTAAGGATCAGAAAAGAGAGTCATGCCAAAAGCTAAGTAAATACTTGTATGTATCATATAGTGAAGAAGAACATCCACCTGGTCTTATAATAGTAACATAATAAAGTTGAAAAGCTTTTTTCCCATTCCCCACTGGCCATATTGGTCAACACAGAGCTCTGATTTCCAGGAGATGCTGAAGTCTGACTGACATAGGTCCAGCATGGCAGGCAGAGAAGTGAGGGTAGATAGAGAGGGTGTGGGTGGGCTGGGCCACTCAGATTAGGTTGCTAGCCTGTAGAAGAACTATAGAATTACCAAAGGGAATGCCTCACTGCTCATAAGCGGCAAACAGAACAATACAATCATCATAATTTTCTCTCTGTTTGGACAGATACTTGTCCAGCAGAGAAGAACTCATCCCATCATAAAAAGAACAAGGAGTACTTGTGGCACCTTAGAGACTAAGTTTCAGAGTTAGTTAGTCTCTAAGGTGCCACAAGTACTCCTGTTCTTTTTTCTTAGAGACTAACAAATTTATTTGAGCATAAGCTTTTGTGGGCTAAAACCCACTTCATCGGATGCATGCAGTGGAAAATACAGTAGGAAGATATATATCCAGAGAACATGAAAAATGGGTGTTGCCATACTAACTAACAAGAGTAATCAGTTAAGGTGGGATATTATCAGCGGGGGGGGGAGGGGGGAAACAAACACCACTTTTGTAGTGATAACCAGGATGGCCCATTTCCAACAGTTGACAAGAAGGTGTGAGTAACAGTAGCATGGGGAAATAGTTTTTACTTTGTGTAATGACCCATCCACTCCCAGTCTTTATTCAAGTCTAATCTAATGGTGTCCAGTTTGCAAATTAATTCCAATTCTGTAATTTCTTGCTGGAGTCTGGTTTTGAAGTTTTTTGTTGGCATATTGAGACTTTGAGGTCTGTAATTGAGTGACTAGGGAGGTTGAAGTGTTCTCCAGCTGATTTTTGAATCTTATAATTCTTGATGTCTGATTTGTGTCTATTTATTCTTTTGCGTAGAGACTGTCCGGTTTGGCCAGTGTACATGGCAGAAGGGTTTTGGCCCATGAAAGCTTATGCTCAAATAAATTTTTTAGACTAAGGTGCCACAAGTATTCCTTGTTCTTTTTGCCAATACAGACTAACTCGGCTACCACTCTGAATCCTGTCATCCTAGCATAGTTATTCTGTCTGCTAATTGTCTGCATCAGTTTCCGTAAATGTCAATAATGTTTTTATTTTTTGGAAGAACCACACTCTATTCTGCCAAATTGTGCATCAATGACATAGGAGGCTGGAAAGACATCTGCCTATCAGCTCAACCTGTCTTTTAAGCATTCACAAATATAACCTTACAATTATGAGCTTTTGTTTATATTTCTGTTGATATAGCTATAGCTATATGCATAGAATTAAAAAAAAAATTGAGACTGGAAAGTCAAACAGCCAAAGGCTAGGAAATGCCAGAATTAAGGCAACTCCCCTTTGCACACATTATGTGCATGATTTTTCCCCACAGGACTCCTCACTCAGTGCACAGTAGGGGCAGTGCTCATCTATTTAATATTTCTTTCTTCATCATTGGCCCTAGGCATTATTTACTATACACTATCCAAACCCCATCTGAACACAGAATTATTAATTTCTGCATGGGCTTTTTATATGAGGCTTATTGTAATATTTTAGTGCTTTATAAACTTCACAACACCCCTGCAAAGGGAGGTGATATTATCCCCATTTTATACATGGAAACAGATGCATAAAGATGAAGGCCAAAATTATCAGCGGTAACAGCTAATTTTGAGTGCCCAATATGAGAAAAACAAGACCTGATTTTTCAGAGTACTTAGCATTTTATAGCCCTGCATATGCTCAGAGCAGAACTCTCATTGACCTCAATTGCTGTGGGGAGCGCTCAGTAGTTCTACACATCAGACCCCAGCAGCACATAGCAACACTGTGGCTGAGGCAGGGTCAGAATCCAGTTCTTAAGGACAGCATTCAACTGCCTTAACCATGAGGCCACCATTACGCTCCTGCAACCCGCTCCTCTTTCACTGCACACCTCCCAGTTTCTGCAACACTGGAAGCAGGAGTCCTACAGACCGGAGCTTCACCTGCTGAACAGCTCCCATTCCCAGAGCCCTAGCCACACTGTGCACTGAATGAGGCAGACCACTTGTGAAAAATTTAATTAAAGACATAAGGCATCTACACAGTTTCCTTACTTTTGAAGGCTTGACTTCTCATCCTGAAGATTCTTTGAATGTAGGGTTTTTACATGATAGCCTACCTTTAAAAAATTAAAATAATTTAATCACAGAATCATACTGACCCTCAATGTGTGTCATCTGCAGGATAGATACAAGGCACAAGCCTCTACACCTCTCCCCCATCCACTTCTGCACCTATCTTCCACACCCCAGCTCCTGCCTCTCCCTACTGCTATCCCCTCAGCTGCTCATCCATATTTTCCTCCTGTTTTTGTTCCTGAACCCACCTCTACAGCTCTCCTCCCAGGCTGCTTTCCCCATCCACAGCCTCTCTAGCTCCTGTCCCCAGCCCATGTTCTTCTCCTCCTGTTCCCACCCCTTCCCCTCTGCTCTTATCTCTCTTCTCCCCCCATTCAGTTCTCTGCCCTCCTCTGCTCCTCATCCCCCTTATTCCAGGTTCCATCTCTCTCTTCCCATTCTACAACTTTGCATTCATATCAGGCTGCTTCTTCATTCATCTCCATGCTGCCTAGGCACAGCAAGGGGAGAACTGGGAACACAGGATAGACAATCCCCCTGCTTTCCATTCTAATGCCTAACAGGAGAAGCAACCCACCAAATGTCCTGCTCAGCCCCTGCAGTTGTGGGCTGGAGCATGCACAGTCCAGCCACTACATAGGAGCTCTGAGGGGATGGACTCTTCAGAGAATTTGCTTATCAAACTCACAGTTCTGCCATAAGCCATGGCTATCCCATAGCATCCCCCTGCTAACAAAGCATTGTTCCACAGGTTCTCCCTGCCTCAGTTTCCTCTCACCAGGTTTCCAGAAAAAAATCCACAAAGGATTTCCATTCAGTAACTCCCCCTTCTTGAGGTCTGCATTTATTAACAAAAGTCCTCAAAATCAAGTCCCAAAATAAACCAGCCTGAGCCTTTTTTAGCTAAAGTCCTTCTACAGGCCTCTATCATCCTTGTCCATCTCTCTGAATCGGAAACCAGCAGATAACTCCTTTTCTGCTGCTTTCCTCAGTCTCTCCTGATTTCTTAGGGTTTGATTCCAAGGCTGCTTTCCTGGAGACCCTTACAGTCTCAGCCCTCTAGGTTATCTTTCCAACTTCCAGCCTCTGAAATAGAGCACTGGCACCCAGATTGTTCACCCTAGAGTCCCCTGTTGTTTTTTCCTAGTGCCTACTTCATGAACTTGCACTAGAGCCCAGCTTGCCCGCTAGGCTTCTATTCTACTAGACTGTATTTTCTGCCCTTTTATAAGGCCCAGGTGTTTCAGGCTATCATGTGACCCCAATTAGTCCTGCCCTCTATGGCTAAATTGCAGTCAGGTGGGGCTGATTGAACAGGGTTGGCTAACTCCAGCCTCCTAGCCCTTAGAGAGGCAGGTCACCCTGTTGCAAAGTGTCTAGGGAACATGTGCAAAATGAGATTTGTCAGAGACTCATGTTGGCCAAATTTGAGAAGATTTTCAAAGGAACAACAAAAGGCACATCCCTGCCTCCTGGGGTCCTGTTTTCAAGCCCCTGCTCCAACATATGCAGGTGCTAGAACTCAATAAAATGGGTGTAAGAATTTTTCTTTAATCAATGGCAAACCTTATTTTCTTCCAACCTCATTCCCTCATTTTCAGATACAGCTGAACCAATTTTAGCTGAAACTCTAAAAATAAGTAATAATCAGCCATAAGCATATACCTGACATGGAAAATTTCATTACAAATGCTAACACTTTTGCCAATTTATAAGTAATTGAAAATTGGATCTTATAATGGAAAAGTATAGGACAATATTAACTATACAGATCATTACCTATGCTGCCTTTAATATAGATAGAGATGCATATATATATGGATGTGTGTATATCTATAACAAACAAAAAATACAGTAGTTACTTTGTGTTTAAATTCAAACAGTAAGGAGAATACTGCTTAATAAACTCAGATGCTTAAATCAATAAAAATTATAGTCATTTTTAGAAACTTCCTACATTTACTAAATTCCAGTGGGAAGGAACGTATAAGTGTTCAGGATAGTTCCTAACAGTCCATGCGCCTTTTGTGAGGCTATTGGAAGAGAAGGAGGGACACAAATTGAAGTAAAAATTAGTTAGGTTTTTTTTTTTGCTAACATACTGATGTTTCTTTTTGACACATTGTCCTAACCTTAACCTTCTCCATGATGCGAACCTAGATACAACCCAGCCATTGAGCCTAATGTTGTGACCTTCCACTTGCTGCCTGCTCAACCTCCTTATTGTTTATGCTGGTGTGTCAAAAGAATGCTCCTCTCCCCCAATCCTTTTAACACACCCAAACACATGACTAAAGATATTTATCATCACATATCCATGAGCCAATAGCATAAAACAGAATTAACTAAACTCCAGTGGGAGGGAATTCTGAAACATATTTATTAAAAATTAATCTCTTTAAAATAAAACATTTGACTTAAAATTAATGTTTGCAAGCCCAAGCCTGCAAAGTGCTGAGTGCATTGAACTCCAGCTTTGATGGGAATTCACTTTGATGGGAATTTAGGTGGACCTGGCAGGATTGGGTCCATAGCTATCAGTCATTGTTAATGAATATTCTGGCTCTATAGCAAAGTCAAATTCTTGTATGATAGGTCTAAAAACTATCTGAGTTATAACAACAGCACCTTTAGTGTTTTGGTATACAATATGAAAAGGCCTCTGGGACCATAAGAAAAAAGCAACAGACACAGTTCACTCTTCGGATTTCATCAACTTCACTCCTCTGGCACAATGGAATTTCTACAATAAGGGTAAAAGCTTTTTTGTGCAGGGGACAGAGTTTTGTCTAGGGCTGGGCCCAAACTCTAGAATGAACTCCCATAGGAAGTAAGGCCCATCACAACCTCACCACCTTCTGTTCTAAGTGCAGGGTGAATTTCTTTGACCTGCTTTCCATAACTAACTTAGAGTAATGTACATGTATACATCTTATTTTAAAAAATTCCAAAACAAAACATTCTACTGCCCACTTTTCTCCCCATGGGGAGAGGATGAGAGAACAAGACACAAGACAGATGTTAGTCATGTTGCTTAATGCACTACTGGAAGGTGCACAGATACTATAGGGATGAGTGTGATAACAGAACATAGAATAGAACAGTACAGAACTCAGGGGTGATGGGATGGTAAGCTGCAGAGAAGTAAGCAGACCACAAGTGCCTCTTTGCCGGGGCCCCAGCTAACCAGCACCACCCACAAAGTGGGAGGGACTATCTGAAAATGGGGTGGTACAAGTTAGCCAACAGAGATCTCAGCTCATCTCCTTGCACTTTGCATTGTCAGAGCTCTGTAGAATAACAATGAGAAACATAATGGATTAGAATGAAAAAAATCTACCAACATCCCTACCCAACATAAGTGCAAGCATAGCAGGATGGCACACACAATAAAAGAGAACAGAGAGCCATCTTCAGCCATGTGTTAAAAATGTCATAGATAAACACTGAGTTACATCTAGGGCAAGAGCATACCAGTGTGGGGGAGCTACAGATGGAAAATGTCTTCTCTTCTGTCTTCACAAGTTTATACTTTGAGGAGGAAAGCAGTTCCACTCCTGCGGAGCTCAGGTGCTGCAACAGCAGAAAGTTGTTCTATACACAGTGTGCTCCTCATAATCTATTGCTTCTTTCCTTGTAAATGTATTTCTTATTGTTTCTTTTCATTTGTGCATTCCCTTCTTTTTCTTCAATCAAAACTTACTGTTCTGATGGTCAAATCCCTTGAAGACATATGGGCCTATTTGCCACTACTTTTGAGCTTGTGTGGTGCTTTGCACCTGTGCAGAGTGGGTGTAAAACACTACCAAATCAGAATGGCAGCATTTTGCAGTCACTGTGTACTTTCTGACTCTGGTCACTCTGTTTGGTTGGCACCGAAGTGAAGGGTGTGGTGGGCAATGATGTTAGGGAAGTGCAAAAGTGGCATACTTGTCCAGGGCTATATCTACACTTATGGCAGCATGTAGGGTACATACAAGCATTACATATGTAGCTACATGGTGCAGTGGAAGGCTCCAGCAGCAGGGAAAGGCTCCAGCAGCAGGGAGATACTGAAGCCTTTCCTCACTGCCACAGCCTTTCACTGAAGCATGGAAATGCTCCAGCAGTGGGGAGGCAGTGGGGAAAGGTTCTGATCAAGAGGGGGGAGGGGGCGCGAGGCAGCAGGGAAAAGCTCTGACAGCAGAGACATGCCAGAGCCACTCCCCATAGCCAGAGCTTTTCCCCAGCTTTCTCTTTCAGTATGTCTACTCTTCCAGTGGTGTGTAGAGTACAGACACTGCACACCCAGCTTGCATGGATATAAACAGCAGTATAGACAGTAAGATACAACTTAGGGAAGTATTATAGAGTAAAGGGTCTGCACAGCTAAACTCCCAGGGTAGGTACCCTTTACGGCTCTCTACTCACTCAAGCAGTGCCTCCTCTATCTACACTGATGTTTTTGGCAGTGTAGTTTCCTGCTGCCAGAGCCTTTCCTCACCACAGTGAAAGGCTCCCACTGTGGCAAAAGGCTCCGGCAGGTGGAAGGCAGTGGGACAGTACACTGCAAAAAATAGCAAAATAGATGTGGGAGGCACTGCATGGACATGTAGAGACTCATGAAGGGTATGTACCCTGAGGGTTCAGGTGCGTAAGCACTCTAAACTACTTGCCTAAGCCATGCCTCACTGTCTACACTGCTAGTTATACTCATTCTAGCTAGGCATGCAGTATCTGTACTCTACCTAGTGCTGTAAGTGTAGAAATAATCAAGGAGAGATGGGGGCTGTTTCAGCCCTTAACACAAGAACAACTCTAACTTCCACCAGCTTGTAATGGACTTCTAGGAAGTATCATGCCGATGGGGATCTCAAGCGCACAAGATGCTCCCATCACACTGCTTTCTGCAGTTGACATGCTTCCTATGCTGGCTGTATACCACCAGGGAATGTCCCACAATCCACAGCTGATTGCTGAAACCAGGTTTTCCACCCCTTTGAGCTGCTGGTGCAGTGCAAAGCAGCTAGAGTGGAGACCAAGATCTGGCCCACTTTGTGTAAGTGTCAATAGCCACACAAGCTGCCAGACAGTGGAGAATCAGGCACATATATTTTGGATTGCTAGTTATGTTTTCTTAATTCCATGAATCTATACACTTGCTAGTCTCCAAACAGACTAATATGGGTTTTATTATGTTTCCAGTACTGTCTCTAGAGTACATTTATTTGACAAAGAAGCAGACTTTCCTGGAGGAGTTATACCCACCTACAGGCCTGGCATGTTTATCCTTTTTATTATTTCTCACCATTTATTGAAATATTTTGCCAAATAATTTTATTTCTAAAGATTCCTCTTCCTCCTATATTTATCTGCATTGAACTATCTCTGTCATTATTGGCTTTTAACTGATCTAAGCCTGTATCCAGATAGCTACAGTATTCTGTATTATTTACTGTTATGCCCATTTATAGTATCATCCACCTGTGACTCTCTTTGTTTTCCTTTTCTGCTTTTTGTCCCTCCCACCCAGCACCAATTTACTGAGCCGATTTTCTTCTTCTTCTTCTAGGAACAAGAAGAAAATTGGCCCAATACATTGGGGGAGGGGAGAAACAGAAAGGGATAATTCACAAAATTGGTTACACCTACTAAGGGATATAAAAGGAAGTAAGAAGAGGTTTTTTATAAAGACATTAAGAGAGAGAGAAAGACTAAAGAAGAAGGGAAGGAAAGCTAATAATGGATACAATCAAAAAGGTGGAGGTGTTTAATGTCTATTGTGCTTCAGTCTTCTCTATAAAAGTTAATTGTGCCCAGGTACTTAACACAATTAATATTAACAAGGGGGAAAGAATACAAGCCAAAATAGGGAAAGAACAGGTTAAAAACTATTTTGATTAGTTAGATGTATTCAAGTTGGCAGGGCCTAATGAAATTCATCATAGGACACTTAAAGAACTAGCTGAAAGAATCTCAGAACTGTTAGCAATTATCTTTGAGAACTCCTGGAGGACAGATAATGTCCCAGAGCACTGGAAAAGGGCAAACGTATCTTTACAAAGGGGAACAGGGAGGACCTGGAGAATTATAGACCAGTTAGTCTAACTTTGATACCTAGAAATCTAGTGGAACAAATTAAGAAACAACAAATTTGTAAGCACTTACAGGATAACGGTAAAAATAGCCAATATGGAATCGTGAAGAACAAATCACGCCAAAACAAAGTAATTTCCTTCTTTGACTGGGTTGCCTAGTGGATCGGGGGAAACAGTAGATGCTATATATATCTTAATTTTAGTAAGGCTTTTGACACACTTCTATATGACAGTCTCATAAAAAACTAGGAAAATATGGTCTAGATGAAATTACTAGAAGGTGGGTGCATAACTGGTTGAAAATCTGTACTCTAAGAGTAGTTGTCAATTGTTCACTGTCAAACTGGGATGAGGTATCTAGTGGGGCCTTACAGGGTTCTGTTATGAGTCCAATGCTTTTCAAAAAATTTTTTAATAACATGGATAATCAGGGCTGCTGGAACAATTTGTATAGTGGGGGTGCTAAGAGCCATTGAACCAAACTGTAAATCCTGTGAATAATGGAAACCACTTCAAGTCAGAGGGGTGCTGCCGCACCACCCGGCACCCTTAGTTCCAGCACCTAAGTGGATAATAGAGTACAGAGTATCCTTATATAATTTGCAGATGACACCTCGCTGGGAGGTGTTGCAAGCAGTTTGGAATTAGACTTCAAAATGATCTTGACAAATTGGCAAAAAGAAGAACAGGAGTACTTGTGGCACCTTAGAGACTAACAAATTTATTAGAGCATAAGCTTTCGTGGACTACAGCCCACTTCTTCGGGCATCCAAAGAAGTGGGCTGTAGTCCACGAAAGCTTATGCTCTAATAAATTTGTTAGTCTCTAAGGTGCCACAAGTACTCCTGTTCTTCTTTTTGC